>NW_024412377.1:8927100-8947817 GCF_014898765.1 Herpailurus yagouaroundi | reverse complement strand
GAAAAAGAAAAAGAAAAAGAAAAAGAAAAAGAAAAAGAAAAAGAAAACTAGAACTTTGTCTTGGATCCTAAAGAAATGGAAGAATTGACCCAGACAACCAAATCAGGGGGAGGAAATGGCATCGAGGAAGGGCATTCTCTACAAAGAGAAATGATGACATGGAAAATTGTGACCCCGTAATGCAAAATCTGATAGGAAAATCTTTATACAGAACATCATATTTGCTGGCAAACATTTAGAAGCATTGAAATCCAGTGCAATGAGATTTAAAAAGATGTACACAAATTCAAAAGGGAAGACATCAAACTGTGATTATTTGTTAACAATACAATTGTCTACTTAGAAAGTCCAAAGGAATGATCCACAACCAACTATTAGCGCTAATTAGAGAATTTAGTCAGGTTGCTGTTTCATGCTGTTACTGTGTGATCCGTGCCTGTTGGTAATGTTCCCTTTTCTAATTTGGATCCTCCCTCTGTTCACTATCTTCCCTCCTCGCCACATAACCTGATCGCTAAGAGCTCAATTTTCCCCTATAGAGTTCTATTTGGATATCACCATTACTCTAAGTTTCTGTACATCATGTAGCCATTTGTGTGATTTATGAATCCATTTTTCTCTTACATAAAAGTGAAATTACGATACCCCAAATTATAAAGATATGCACATTATTACTTGACTTTCCCCAAAGTTTTACCTTGTCTCTTGTGCCAAATAGCATTTGTTAATGGGGTTTTCACTAGGGACCATTGCTCTGCAAATTCTGCATTTCTCTGCAAATGGAGAAGGAAACACATGGAGTCAAGATTCAGCTTGACAGAACTGAAGCAGGTATCCACTCCCCATGGGGCAATGCTGTCTCACTCCCCACAGAATCTGTTCTGATCACATAGGTTTACCGGAATGTTTCAGCTGGGCATATAACAGAATGGGCTTTAAAGTAATCCATATGGGGAGCCTTCTTACATCAAACACCACATGCAGTCTCCAGCATCCAGAGATGCCCTACCTGGTTTCAGGGCTTCCAAACTGCTGTTCATGAGATTCAGAATCCTTTCTTTTTTTAGGGTTTAGTGACCAATGCCAGAGAGAACATAATTAGATCTCTGTATGATATAATCTCATCTCTACTGTATTAGTTTACTAGGGATGACACCACCAAGTTTTGCAGACTGGGTGACTTAAACAACAGAAATGCATTTTTTTTTTAATTTTATTTTAGAGAGACAGAGATTGAGCAGGGGAAAGAGACAGAGAGAGAGCGAGAAAATCTGAAGCAGGCTCCACACTCAGCACAGAGCTCAATACAGAGCTTAATCTCATGACCCTGGGATCATGACCAAAATCAAGTCAGACACTCAACTGAGTCATCCAGATGCCGCAAGAAATGTATCTTCTCACAGTTCTGGAGGCTGGAAGTCTGAGATCAAGATGTTGGCAAGGATGTATTCTTCTGAGACCTCTCTCTCTGACTTTTAGATGGTCATCTTCTCCCTAAATCTTCACATGGTCTTCCCTTTGCATATGTCTGTGTTCTAATCTCCTCTACTTTTTTTATGTTTGTTCATTTTTGAGAGACAGAGAGAGAGAATCCTCGAGATGGGAAGAGAAAGAGAGAGAAGAAGACACAGAATCTGAAACTGTCAACACAGAGCCCGATGTGGAGCTCAAACTCACAAACTGCGAGATCATGGCCTGAGCTGAAGTTGGACCCTTAACCTACTGAGCCACCAAGGTGCTCCTAAACTCCTCTTCTTATAAAGACAGCAGTCATATTGAATTGGGGCCCATTTTAATGACCTCATTTTAACTTTAATTACCTCCTTAAAGATCCTATGTCCAAATATAGTCATGTTCTGGGGTGCTGGGTTTAGGAATTCAACATATGAGTTTGCAGGGTTGGGGGATGCAGCGCAATTCAGTCCATAACATACATGAAGCAAACATCCCCCAAGAGTCATGTATTGTACATGAACTTGTCATAGACCCTCTTATATATTTTGTATACTTCATTTTCTAATCTGCTGGATGTTTCCAGGTGTGTTTCGCTCATGATCTCCTGAACAGAATGAACAGTGATTTCTTAATCTGGCTAATCCCAAACCTGTTCCCAAGGTACAATTAATATATCATACATATTTTGCATTGAATATGGTCCCCAATGTCCCCTCATCAGTGTCCACCCAGATTCGCTAATTTGAATTCGTCTTCAAGTTTCGAAGTTTGATCTCTCGGAGGCATTTTAATTCTGACGAATTGCCATATGAATCTATTATGTTTTTATATCTATGTTTATTTACCCTGACAAGAAATGAAAGGGGTGAAATGAAAGCTGCCTCAGTGCTGGCTTCCCATGCCCACAGGGCGAGGCAATGCTGGTTGGTATCACTTGCACACACAGGAACGTCAAAGTTAGGAAACTCAGAACATGTATCTAGTGGCTATCCTACCTCATCCCTCCAGAAAGAGAGGCAGAGACTTCGACTTTATGATGCCAACAATCTCTAGGGAGAAGAGGAGAAAGTCTCTAAGTTGGAATGTAAGCAAATGGCTCTAGGACGATACAGAATCTCTAACTTGTAAGTCTTGTTTTCCATCAACCATCCTTTAAGCCAGGTTGCCCATAACGGTTGTTCAGAAAGCCCCGATTGCACGGAAACATGGAAAGCTTCTTGGAGAATTGTTTCCCAGTGGTAATGCCTCCCTGTGTCACCATCAGCCACAGACAGCGATTGGAAATACCAAAAAGTCCTGAAGGAGCACACCTTAATGAACCCATAGCATGATTCCAGCACCCTTGCTGCCATTTCTACTTTCCCCCATGATTTATTAAGTACAGTTTACGTTGTTTCCCCACAGAGGAAAGAATTTTAAGCTCTAATCTACTGCTACAACACAAGGAGTACAGGAAATATGGCCTCTGTCATAGTTGGTTTGGGCTAGTATAACAAATTATCATAGTGTGGAGACCTTAAAAAAATAAACATTTATTTTTCACACTTCCTTAGGCTAGAATTCCAGGATCAAGGTGCCAGTATGGTTCTGTTCCCAGGCAGTGTACTCTTCCTGGTTTATAGATGACTATCTCCTCACTCTGTCCTCTCATGGCAAAAAGAGAGCCAGCTAGCACACTGGCCTCTTCTTTTAAGGAGACTAATCCCAATCAGGATGGTGAAATCTGAAACTTGTCCCCAGGCGTGGAAGGCAGGGAAAAGCCAAAGAAAAAGGCAGACCACTCAGATTGGTGGGTAGCAGATTTAACAAACAAGGGAACTTCCCTGCAATGCCTGTCTTGTGGGCTCCAAGACAAGTAGATCTCCATATCTGCCCACCAGAATCTTAGAGGGTTATAAAGAGGACTTAGCTGTGTGCAGTTATGTATTCAGTCCATATGATCACAACGACGTGCTCTCCCCAGGCTGCATCCTTGAAAGAGCTCCTAGTGTGGGGACAGTGGGCAGAGCTTACATTCCAAGACAGGGGAGAAGATGAAGAACCTCTGATTGCCTAGGTCCAGCTCACGTGTCAAACAGTGGCCACATCCTCCCAATAACCTCTCCTTTTCCATGACCTAAATGCTGTTCCATATATCACCCTTGGCTACCACAGTGGCTTTCTGGCCATTGCTTATATTTTCTACAAACCCTCTTCCTTAACGCTTTACCATTGCTATGCCTTGTGCTTCTAGACAGAGATACATATCCTGGTACTCACAAAGCTTTTTCTCTGACTGTACTTAAATCTGTATTCAATGTCACCTACTAAGAAAAGTGTCTCCTGAATACTATAACAAAAGCAGTACTATTTTCATCTTTAGCGCCATTTCTTTCTCTATTTTTCTTCAGAGAACTTACCCCTTGCTAACTGGTGATATGATATGAGAAAATGAATTTATGTGTTAACTGTCTCTCTCCCTCCAAAATATCAGTTCTACAAGGGAACTAACATTGCCATATCCTCAGTTTCTAGAACATGGCCTGTCACCGAACCAGCATTCAGTAACTATCTGATGAGATGGTGAATGAATGAATGAATGAATGAATGAATGAATTAGTGGTCCAAGGAAGTGAAATTGGAAAGTGATGGCTGAGAGACGGCTAAGCCCCTGAGTATCATTACAAGCAGTCGGTAGATGGCACCCAACATGAATAAACCCAGCATTAGTAGAAGAGAGTCCTATTTAGAAATACAGAGGTGAACACAGTAAAAATAGATGAAGGAACTACTGTTCAGTATATTAGGCAAATTGAATCAAAATTTAAAATCTAGTCCAAAAAATTTTATTTTTATTTTTTAAAGTTTACTTATTTATTTTGAGAGAGAGAGAGAGAGAGAGAGAGAGAGAGAGAGAGAGAGAAAGCATGAGCAGGGGAGGGGCAAAGAGAGAGGAAAGAATGAGAATCCCAACCAGGCTCTGCACTGCCAGCATGGAGCCAACGGAAGGCTCGAACTCACCAACTGTGAGATCGTGGCCTGAACCGAAATCGGATACTTCACCAACTGAGCCACCCAGCTGCACCTAGCCTGAAAAACTTTTTAATAAATTAGGGAAGTTAAAATTCTGACAAAATTTTATCCAAAATAAGCTTCAAAGTACAAAGCATGTTAATGACCTATTGTCACATTTTGCTGAAAGCTCTAAAAGATTTTAGCTTTAAATAGAGTGGACTGAATTAAATAAGCACAATTTGGTCGAATACTCCTATTTTAGAACAATAGCTACTGTAGATTTATCTGCTAGAGTTGAAATTTAAGTTTTTTCCAAGACTTTAGTATACTGATAGTTAAACAATGCTTATAAATAAAAGTAATTTATGTGCAATGAAGAAGAATACATCAATTGAAAAGAGTGAGAATTACAAAATTTAATAGATGAATATCAGCCTGGAAGTTCTCTTTTTAAAAAAAAAAATTTAATGTTTTTATTTATTTTTGAGACAGAGAGAGACAGAGCATGAGCAGGGGAGGGGCAGAGAGATAGGGAGACGCAGAATCCGAAGCAGGATCCAGGCTCTGAGCTGTCAGCACAGAGCCCGACCTGGGGTTTGAACTCAAGGAGTGTGAGATCATGACCTGAACCAAAGTTGGATGCTCAACCGACTGAGCCACCCAGGCGCCCCTAGCCTGAAAGTTCTCTTAAAAGTTGATACAAATTGGGGCATCTGGGTGGCTCAGTTGGTTAGGCGACTGACTGACTTTGGCTCAGGTCATGATCTCAGTTTGTGAATTCGAGCCCCATGTGGGGCTCTGTGATGACAGCTCAGAGCCTGGAGCCTGCTTCAGATTCTGTGTCTCCCCCTCTCTCTTTCCCCTCCCCTGTTCACACTCCGTGTCTCTCTGCCTCTCAATAATAAATAAACGTTAAAAAATTTTAAGAAAATTTGACACAAATTAATGAACTTTGATAATAGTATTAAAATTAATTTAAAAATAATGACATTGGAGGGTTTAATTGTGTTAGGCTGAAAATTCCAGAGGAGTACACAGAATTATGAGAAGGTAGCAATTAATGAGAAGCAAAGTCATTCAAAGAGGACTTCAATTTTTGGTGGCTGCTGGGGACAGCAGTGCCGAGAATCACATCCAAGATGACTCTATGGGGGGGGGGGAGAGGGCGCCTGGGTGGCGCAGTCCTTTGAGTGCCCCACTCTTCATTTAGAGATGAGTCGGGTCATGATTTCACGGTTTGTGAGTTCGAGCCCCACCTCGTGCTTGGGATTGTCTCTCTCCCTCTCTCTCTGCCCCTTCCCTACCCACCTCTCAAAATAAATAAATAAACTTGAAAAAAACCCAGATGACTCGACATAGGGTTCTGGGTGGTATCAGAAGTCTGATGGACACAGCAGCCTGTAATCGGTGCTTAATTTTCATGTCCAGTGATACTAGAATAAAGCTGGCTCTCCCGGAAGGTGGGGCATTAGATTAGCTGGAGTTACTGACACTCCTCTCTGAATAGGACCAGCGACAGCTTCCAATAGTTAGGAAAGCCAATCTTCCCTTGAAGACACTGGCAAAAAATTTCACTATACAGATCAGATGAGATAGGAAGCAATTGGCTCAGTGAACACTTATATTCCAAGGATGAGGTGCAGCCCGTGCAGCCTGGTACAGGGGTCACTGTGCAGAATCTGTGGCCTCCCAAGCAAGAAACTTGTTCATGCCGTTGTTCTAACCTAAAGAAAGGACCCCGTGTTTCTCTTCATTTCATTAACTTTTGAACACTGTGTTCATCATCCTAAGTACATTTTGAGACTTCATGCTTTATCTTTCAGGTCTTTGATTTTCTTTTCTTGCGTGTCCAACCTGTTCTTATGCTTTCTGTGCCTTCATTTACATTTATCAGCTTCAGGTAGGAAACAAGCCAAGGCCACTTTCACATCCCTGAGTGGCCTCCTTCCAGGTTGACATCTATGAGCTAAACAACCCCACAAATCCATTTCACAGCAAAATCATCCTGCTCAGGATTTTTCATACTTTTTTGTCTGGAAGTGTTTTGCAAAACACTGTATTGCATGTCCTGTAAAAATAAAGGTAGAAAAGTCTTAAGGAAGCTTTCTGATCTCTACAAGTGCAGGGACTCTGTTAGGAAAGGAGATACGTATCTTCATTTCACGTGTGTGTGCACACATGTGTGCATAATGTGAAAGTGGAGGCACTCAAGTAACCTATATGGAGAAGCTCTTGCTTGCATATGGCTAAAAGGCCAGAGGTCAGGGTCATTGAGTGCCGGGCAAGAGGTCCTGCAACAATACCTGAAACTATCACGGTATCTTAATGCGTTAACATTTATGTTATTGCTCTGAGTTCTCGAAAAAAAGTCTAACTGTGTTTCCCAGGCTTTGCTTAATAAAAAGAAAATACATCTTTCAAACATTTCACATAACATACACAAGGTTTGGAATCTTTTTCAAAATCCTGACGTATTTTGCAAACTAACCACTAAAAATGTTACGATAATAGGTAGTGCATTAGCATTTCTGCATCCTAACCTACACTGAATATAGTAAGTGAAGAAGAGTTAGCAAATTTGATAGAGGAATATTGGCCCTGCAAAGCTGTTTTAATTGTTGTGTATATCATTATAAAATTAATTTCTCTGGTTATATTTTTCATATTTTAGGTATTTTACATATTTATATATAGGTATTATAGATATTCCATAACCACATGCATAATCAATAATTTTAAGATTACATAATTTTAAGATTAAATTTTAAGATTAAATTTTTAAGCATACCTTAGAAAGAATGAAGTAACCAACATCCATCTACCCACCAACCAGTTTAGGAATTGAGATCTGAGAAAAGGCCAGGGAAGCTTGATTGGTAAACCAGTATGTCCCCACCTGGGACACTTCTACTCCTGGTGGTGCCTACTGACTTTCTAGGGTACCATTCAGTTTAAGGACGTGACTTTTCCTATGATCAATTTCCATATATGCCTTTTTCCTAAAATTTATATCCCCCATAAGATGACTGTGATATATGAGGAGACTTGCCTTCTCTACCCCCTTTTCCAAATTTCCCATTTTGTCATCCTTACAAGAAAAGGCATAACATGCATTCAATTCTAGTATTTTGATCATTATGAAGTGTTCCCCTTCGTCTCAGTAAATTCTCTTTGTCTTGAAGTTTCTCCTTATCTGATATTAATATAGATGCTCCAGTGTTCTTTTACTTGCCTTTGGCATGATAGATCTTGTTTCCTTTAATTTCAATATATTTGTGTTACTAGAGGCTAAATACTTAATTTTTTTTATTATATTCTGAGAATTTCAGGTACTATCTTAAGGAGGCACTGAGTTACAATATTTTTCCTCAAAAAGAATTGAGTTTTAGGTTGGCAGACAGTAAAGTATCAGAGGAATACATTGATCTGTCAGGCCTTGTTTTAGGCTTTCTTTAAAGAGAGCTATTACAGTTTTTTGTTTTGTCCCCCTCCACCACCACCCCCCCACCCCGTATTTCTAGGTTCATAGCCGTCAACCTAAAGTGTGGCTAGTTTTACTTTTTGTATTAGTTTGCTAGGATCACCACACAAAATCTCACAGACAGGGTGACTTAAAAAACAGAAGTTTATTTCCCCATAGTTCTGGAAGCTAGAAGTCCAAAATCAAGGTGTCAGAAGGGCAGGTTTCTCTGAGGTCTCACTCCTCAATTTGCCAATGGCTGTCTTCTCATTATTTCCTCACATGACCTTTTCTCTTTGTGCTCACATCCCTACTGACTCTTTCTCTTCCTGTAAGGACACAAGTCCTATTGGATTAGGGCCCCATCCCTAGGGCTTCATTTAATCTTAGTTATTTCTTTAATAACTAGATACTACTTCGCAATGAGAAAGAATGAAATCATGTCATTTGCAGCAACGTGGATGGAGCTGGAAGGTATTATGCTGAGTGAAATAAGTCAGTCAGAGAAAGACAGATACCATGTTTTCACTTATATGTGGAATTTGAGAAACTTCACAGAAGACCATGGGGGAAGTGTAGGGGGAAAAATAGTTTTTAAACAGAGAAAGAGCCAAACCATAAGAGATTCTTAACTGAACAAACTGAAGGGGCATGGGGGATGGTGGGGGAGAGGGGAAAATGGGTGATGGGCATTGAGGAGGGCGCTAGTTGGGATGAGCACTGAGTGTTGTATGTAAGCGATGAATCATGGGAATCTACACCTGAAACCAAGAGCACCCTGTATATGCTGTATGTTAAGTAACTTGACAATAAATTGTATTAAAAAAATAAAAATAAATAAAATTGAAAAAAAAAGAAAGAAAAACTTACACTAATGTAAGTTATATCTCAATTAAAAATGTTATAAAACAAGAACAAAAATAAAGGCTCTATCTTTGCTTTTTTAAATGTTTATTTATTTATTTTGAGAGAGAGAGAGAGAGAGAGAGAGAGAGAGAGAGAGAGAGAATCCCAAGCAGGTTCTGCACTATCAGAGCAGAGCCCAACTCAGGGCTCTGTTTGTCAAACTGTGAGATCTTGAGCAAAGCAGAGATCAAGAGTTGGATTCTTAACAGACTGAGCCACCTAGGTGCCCTGTAAAGGCTCTTTAACTATAGTCACCCTGAGGGTTAATTTCAACATATGAATTTGGATGCAACACAATTCAGCCTACACAGTCTTGTTAGATGGCCTTTCTGATAACTCAATCTTTGACTTGTTCATAAAGATTCTCCACCCTGATTGATCCTGGCCACCAAACTTTCCAGAGCATTAAGCATGTTCCAGAATTGCTCAGCTCCCTGCCTCCAAGCAGCTGTTCTCTGCCTAGTTTCTTGGCATCTTGGTGGAGACTCTGGGGAATCTCTCTGGATTTCCCTCTCCCTGGCTCCTTCTTCTCCAGTACTTTCTCTCCTAAATCCCGACCACCCTAGTAAGAAACAAACTTTAATCTCTTCCTTCTCTATCTAGTGTAATTGCTTCTCTTTCTTACATCTGATATAAATGCACCACATCCCAGAACATGTTCCCAGGGAAAAAGCCTACATAAAAGTAGATACCCTTTGTATGCCTCCTCTCTCTCACGGATAGTGGCCTTACATTAGCTGCTGTGCAATGGCTGCAACTTGTTGTGTTTCATATATTTTGTACATGGCATCATAGATTTTGTAGATATTTTAAAAGCTATTTTAGTTGCATGGCACAGGTTTTGATATATATGTTGTTTACCATTTATGTGAAAATAATTCAACCCTCTTAAGTAGATTTATTTTGAAATAGTATAGATTAAGTTCCTAACAGGATGAACTTTCTATTTGCTATTTTTTTTTTTAGTTATTGATTTCTGTTTTAATTCCACTGTTGTCTGAGAATATACTCTAAGTGCTCAAATCATTTCAAACTTGCTATGGCTTGCTTTCTAACCCAGCATAGGTTGATTTTGTCAAGTGTTACCTGCGCACTCAATATTTTGTGTATAAAGGGTTACATGGAACTTACTACTAAAATTAATTTCATTTATATTTTTAAATTCTATAATTCCCAGTGGATTCTTTCTGTTAGATTCTAATTCTCAGGTGAATTTCTCCATCCTCTCTAGTCTTTTTTTTCTTTTTTTAAAAAAATTTTTTTTTTCAACGTTTATTTATTTTTGGGACAGAGAGAGACAGAACATGAATGGGGGAGGGGCAGAGAGAGAGGGAGACACAGAATCGGAACCAGGCTCCAGGCTCTGAGCCATCAGCCCAGAGCCCGACGCGGGGCTCGAACTCACGGAGCGCGAGATCGTGACCTGGCTGAAGTCGGACGCTTAACCGACTGCGCCACCCAGGTGCCCCTCTAGTCTTTTTTTTCTATCTTTTCCTACATCCTTATACTCTTTTGAACATATTATTATTACTTTGAATATGTTCAATATATGCTAATTCCCATATCTGGATTCCCTGTGGGTTTATTTCTATTATATATTTGTTGGTTGGCTATTGGTCATTTGGTCCTATCCCTGCATAACGACTTCTGTGTTGGAACCCGCACATTAAAGCATTGAGGAAGTTTTCCTGAAAGGGTTCACTTTTTCCTGGTAGGTACCTAGACGTCCTGCTCACCTCTGATCCAATCAAGGGCTGAGCTGAATTGAGCTGAGGCCACAGTATTGACAAGTGGCCATCTCCCTCTGTTTTCCCTGGATCTCAGGGAGCAGGCTTCTAGGAATTTTCACTGAGAACCTGATGGGTCTCCTAAGGTCACTACTCAGGAAGGTCCTGAATGCAAATGCTTTTTTTTCCCTCCTCTGGACAGCAAGACTGTTAAAACTATATTATGATCTTCAAGGACTTTTTGCTTAGCTTTTTAGCCTTGTGAGGCTTCAGAAGTTGCAAAATTTTGAGGGGAACACCAGCCTTGTGTTGGGGTCAGTTCTCTGCTCTTCCCTTCCCACTGGGACCTTGCTCAAGTGTCAATATGAAGCCCTATGAGACCAACAAAACCTCTACTCGTATCTATGTGTCAAACAGTGGCCTCCTGCCCAGCTAGACTCAAAACTCATCCTCTTTCACTGTATCCAAAATTGGCGAAGGTTCCAGGGAAAGAGGAGATACACAGCGTCAGTTCAAGCTCCACATCGTCTTCCGTCTGGAATCTTGGCTCCTCCAGTCCTTGCTTTAGAGAAATATTTTTGTTTTTATTCAAGAATTCTAATTATTTTCAGCAGAAGCATTGGGCTGCCACAAGCTATTCCATTCTGTCCAGAAATAGAAGTCTGGTCTATTTTTTAATTGGGATGTTTGTAATGTCAAATGATTTGAGAAAAACAATCTTCATTCAACCTCCATGTACCATGGGAGAGATTATGTAATAACAGCCAAAATGTATAAAATGGAAACTTGGCTGTATAAAGAATGATCTAACCTTAGAATAGGAAAGTGTGGTCATGAAAAACAGAATGGGGAAGTTACAGAAATATAATTTTAACTAAGAGGATGTATATTTGTGGATTATAATAAAAAACCAAACTGTTTTCATTCTGGGTGATGAGACTATAATTTTTTTTCATAATTTTCATAATTTTCTAATTTATTTGTGATTCAGAATTTGTTACTTTTACAATAAGCAAAACTAAATGCTCACCAAAATATTTACACAAATATAATGTTCAATTATTCAGAAAATTCCTTCAGAAGTCCTTGTTTCTGACATTATTGAAAAAGATGAAAATAAAATAAATGTGAGGGGCACCTGGGTGGCTCAGTCGGTTGAGTGTCCGACTTCGGCTCAGGCCATGATCTCACAGCTCGTGAGTTGGAGCCCCCCGTCAGGCTCTGTGTTGGCAGCTCGGAGCCTGGAGCCCGCTTCGGATTCTGTGTCTCCCTCTCTCTCTACCCCACCCCTGCTCACACTCTGTCTCTCTCTCTCTCTCTCTCAAAAATAAATAAACATTAAAAAAAATAACAATAGGGGCGCCTGAGTGGCTCAGTCGGTTAAGCGTCCGAGTTCAGCTCGGGTCATGATCTCGCGGTTTGGGTTCGAGCCCCGCGTCGGGCTCTGTGCTGACCACTCAGAGCCTGGAGCCCGCTTCGGATCCTGTGTCTCCCTCTCTCTCTGCCCCTCCTCTGCTCATGCTCTGTCTCTCTCTGTGTGTCAAAAATAAGTAAACATTAAAAATAATTTAAAAAAATAACAATAAATAAATAAATAAATGTGATTTCTGGAAATACAAAATATAGCTAGTCATGTACATACTCCATGTATGTGGAAAGAATATTAGAGAATATAGGAAATATTTGATAACATTATTATCAACAGATAAACCAAATGGGTAAATTGTATGGAACAGCCGTACAAGTTAAACAGCATGCTTTATAACAGGACGCTTTGCAAAGCCCATAAAGGAATATACCATCATGAAATACAAAAATAGGAAAGTCACTTGGCCTGGTGTAGATGCCATGCATCTGTGAATTCCTCGAAACTCAGTGAAAACAATAATCACAGCCAGTGTACAAAATGAAGATCAGTATAAACTCTCATCATTAGCCTGTAAGATATAAGTATTTGCATATGAAAGTAATTTGTTGATGCTCATTAGGAAAAGAATGAATACGAAAAGTATCCATTGGCAATGTGGTGTTGCCTCTGTGTCTTGATGACAGAACAAGGTACGTGCAATCAGATAATACTCGTGCTTTGGGGTAGCAAGAAGCTAACACAGCAGAAGGAAGAGGGCGTTTTAATGTCATCACTACTATTAACCGTTAAGTTGTGAACTGGTCACTAGGTGCCAGGGCATGTTGCTATTTGTTTACTACGGATTGATTCACTATTTCTCACAACAATCTGAGGGGAGGGTTTTGCTTATTTTATAGGTAAGAAGATGAGAGTTTTAAGAATTTTAATGAGTAGGGGGAGCCTGGATGGCTCAGTCGGTTAAGTGTCTGATTCTTGGTTTCTGCTCAGATTGTGATTTCACAGTTCATGAGTTGGAGGCCCCTGTCGAGCTCTGTGCTGACAGGGCAGAGCCTGCAAGGGATTCTCTGCCTTTCTCTCTCTCTCTCTCTCTCTCTCTCTCTCTCTCTCTGCCCCTCCCACGCTCATACTGTCTCTCTCAAAAATAAATATTTTTTTTAAATTTTAGATAATTTTAATTAGCAAATTGATTTCAGAGTATGCACTCTCTACAACCTTCAGAGTCAACATTAAAGTGAGTGGAAATGAGTTATTCACTTTTGGAAACAGTGTAAAAGTCAGTTAGTTACATAGGGTGGACTCAAAGCTTGGAACTGACTTCATTTATGGCTCAAGGGAGATACAAATCTCATCTTACATCATTCCCTGATTTCTCTTCCAGTATATGTGATTTAGAGCACATTCATATACTCATTTCAATATATTTTTTAAAATTTTCATAGAATATATATTGGGAGGGAAATAAAGTGTCACAGCTGTAGGAAGCAGAGGGGGATGATTACAGACAACATAAGCATCAGAGATTGTGTTTGGCTGCACGTAATAGAATCCAGCTACCAAGGCTTGACCAAATAAAGGTTAATTTTTATCCGATAAGCTCAGGGAGCAGCAGTCTCAAGCTGTTGCAACGGCTTCAGGAAACTCTTAGCATCCTGGGCTTCATCTGTCTTAGGCTGGTCTTGGCCTGTGGCTCTCATTCTCAGGAACAATTCACAGGTCCAAGTGGCAAGGTCCACGTCCAGCCTGAAGACTGCATTTCAGAGTATGGGAAGGAGGCAGGAACAGGCAGTACTGGAGAGCCTCCCTTTCACAAAAGCCAACCATTCTCTGAACACTTCATCAGACGCTCTGGTTTGTCTGCCAGAATACACCTAGCAGCAAGAGAGGCCAGGAAGTGTTTTCTAGCTGGTCACATGCTGCTTTGGATCAAATTCGGGTCTTGTACAAAAGGGAGATAGGGAGGATAGACATCAGACTGGCAATCAGCGGTGATTTGGGCTTTCATCAAAATGTTTCAGCTTAATCAGAAGAATGAATTGAGAAAGTAGCACATAGATGAATCTAAAAAGCCAAATCAAAGCTCTAAAGCAAAACAACACAATAAGACGGTGATGTGGACAAATATATTTTTTTAACGTTTATTTATTTTTGAGAGAGAGAGAGAGAGAACGAGACGGCAAGCATGAGTGGGGGATGGGCAGAGAGAGAGGGAGACACAGAATCCCCAGGCTCTGAAACCCAAGGCAGGGCTTGAACCCACAAACCACGAAATCATGACCTGAGCTGAAGCCAGGCACTTAACTGACTGAGCTACTCAGGTGCCCCAGTGATGGGGACAAATATTAAGAATTAAGGGAAGAAGCTCAAGCTGAGTTTGTAAGACTGAGCAAAAATCAGCGTTAATTTTTGAATTCACCCTATGCGTGCAGATTTTGAGACCTGCCTATGTGATTAATTATTATTTTTTACAGACTACCCGACAATCAAGGATTGGTGATAGGATCCAAACTTTTGTTAATAAACCCAGTGTTTCTTCTTGGAGCTACAGTACAAATGATCATAATATATGCCATTGATTTTTCTGAATCGAATCATTTAGGTTCTTCATTCTCAAACCTATTGAAAGCCAGTGCTCGGGGCGCCTGGGTGGCGCAGTCGGTTAAGCGTCCGACTTCAGCCAGGTCACGATCTCGCGGTCCGTGAGTTCGAGCCCCGCGTCGGGCTCTGGGCTGATGGCTCAGAGCCTGGAGCCTGTTTCCGATTCTGTGTCTCCCTCTCTCTCTGCCCCTCGCCCGTTCATGCTCTGTCTCTCTCTGTCCCCAAAATAAATAAACGTTGAAAAAAAAAAAGCCAATGCTCTACTTTCACAACAAGTGTCCCGTGATGCCCACTCTGCCATCCTGAGAAGAAGAGATCTTAACTGGTTTTTAAGGGCCTATAGTATGCCCAACAAAAATATAAAGATGAAATAAAAGAAAAGTTATTTAAAATAGAAGATTATGTTCCTCTTTGTGTAAACGCTTGGTCACAACCAGGCCAGAAGAGCTAACCTTACCCCTGTATGTAGCATCACTGTGATAGTGATAACTACACAAATTGACTGATGCAGGGGCGTCTGGGTTGCTCAGTCGGTTAAGTGTCTGACTCTTGATCTCAGCTCAGGTCTTGATCTCAGGGTCATGAGTTCAAGCCCCACATTGGGCTCCGTGCTGGGCATAAAGCCTACTTAAAAGAAAAAAAAAAAAAAAAGACGGATACAGGAGTGTTCTTTTGGTGAGTTGTTGTTCTTAATTTTGTGAACCAGCCTTGGTCAATTTCTGATCAAAACAAGGTTGAATCTTTCGGTAATTTATATCACTGTGGTTTTTCCAGGCAAAGATGCTTCTTGTCTACATGTAAAATGCAGTACTGTTACAAGCTTACATACTTCTGAACAGGTTCTTAACACCTGCGGATGACGGTGGCACCCTCGAAAGCCATGAAGGATACTGGCAATTCTTCCTCCTGTAGGATTGTCTGATATACCGCAGAATGTTTAGAATGTGTGGCTTGTGACCACTGAATATTAATGACAATAAAAAAAAACCCTTTCACACATTTCTAAACTACCTCCTGAGGAGGCAGTAATGATTCCATTAAGAATCCTTAACCTAGATGTTTGGTCTAAGAACTGAAATTTTGTTGATGAAATTCAATACTAAATCAGTCTGCCTTAAAATTCATCTAGGAGGACTGCATAAATTTGATAAGAATGCCCCCGTTCCATTCTTTGGGTCTTATTTTTGCCATTGCTGCTTCCTGTTCCTGTCAATAGGCCCCAAGCCGGTCAATCTGGGGAGTCAATTTCTTCATTCAGTGGAAGAAGCTCATTAAATCTATAAGCATTGCTGACACGTTAAATCATAGCACAAAGTTTGTTTCTCCTTGCTGCTAATATTTGTTATGAAGATTCTGTGCCCAGCTCTATAATTTGATGTCTTCTTCCTGTATATGCAATCCGTCAATTCCTGTCCACTTAGACTTCTGACCCACTGTCCAATTCTGATCAATGATGCTTGACCTTCTCTATGCCTGAGCAGCCTACATTGAATTTCGATGTTTTGGTACCAGGTTGTGACTTTTGATGATGTAGGGCTGCCACTGGACACCTCATTGGTCTCTGATGCCTTCATTTGGTCTGACTCCGTTCAGAGTGAATGTATTCCACTCCACTGTAAATCCAAGAACCCTGGCTCTCTCCAAATACACCCTCTCTATCTCTCTCCTTCCTCTGACTCAGCATTTAGGGCCATTCCCCTCACCATGCCACCTATGTCCTGGCATTAAAAAAACAAAACCAAAACCAAAACAGGTTCCCTCGAAGAGGCAAAAACAATAAGAAAACATTGAAGAAAAGGATTGAATAAAGAATCATCAATGCCCTAAACCATATAGACAGTCAGAAAGAAATGAAAACATTTGAGCGTTAAGTGCCTCCTCTGTGTGTTTCCTCTTCTTCTCTCATCCCATAACCACAGATTATAAACTCTCTGAGGATCGGGAGCTGTCATTTTGCCTATTGTTTGCTACTGATACCACAAATTTTGCTAGTGTCTGAACCACAGTAGACAAACGTCTGATAAATGAATGAATGAATGAGCGAAAGCATCATATGAGGGGCAGCAGTAGTCAAAAGAAGTTTGTGTGAAAGTGTGAAGTTGCCCATCAAATTCTGAAATGGCCCACACATTGATCTTAACTAAAATGGTTAATTCAAAACAGTTATAACTACTTTGAAAGTCTTTGAAAACAGAACAATGTTGTCCAGTAACAAATGCATATCTTTTATGGTCAACAACAAGCAGTGTTTACTATTCTCCTGAATGTGTGTATATAATATATATAATGATATGACTTCTACATTTAAATTGTAAATTGTAAATTTTAAAAGAGTGTCATTATTTCCCCCATTTAAATGCTGGGCAGCAACAACAATCACTCACATAGTTTAATTTTACAACTTGAGGGGCGCCTGGGTGGCGCAGTCGGTTAAGCGTCCGACTTCAGCCAGGTCACGATCTCGCGGTCCGGGAGTTCGAGCCCCGCGTTGGGCTCTGGGCTGATGGCTCAGAGCCTGGAGCCTGTTTCCGATTCTGTGTCTCCCTCTCTCTCTGCCCCTCCCCTGTTCATGCTCTGTCTCTCTCTGTCCCAAAAAAAAAAAAAAAAAAAAATATCCAGGTGGCGCTCTTTCCACTTGTTTATCAATGGGTAAATCATTTTAAAAAATACAAGAATAGGGGCGCCGGGGTGGCTCAGTCGGTTGGGCGTCCGACTTCAGCTCAGGTCACGATCTCACAGTTTGTGAGTTCGAGCCCCGCGTCGGGCTCTGTGCTGACAGCTCAGAGCCTGGAGCCTGCTTCACATTCTGTGTCTCCCTCTCTCTCTGCCCCTTTCCTGCTCATGCTGTGTCTCTCTGTGTCTCAAAAATAAATAAACATTAAAAAAAAAATAAAAAATACAAGAATATTATCTTTCTAGTTGAACCTCAACCAGAATCTATAGTGCTAGATTGAAATTGCTTTGAACCGGGGCGCCTGGGTGGCTCAGTCGGTGAAGCGTCTGACTTCAGCTCAGGTCATGATCTCACGGTTCGTGAGTTCGAGCCCCGCGTTGGGCTCTGTGCTGACAGCTCAGAGCCTGGAGCCTGTTTCAGATTCTGTGTCTCCCTCTCTCTGACCCTCCCCCATTCATGCTCTGTCTCTCTCTGTCTCAAAAATAAATAAACGTTAAAAAAAAAAAAAAGAAATTGCTTTGAACCAAGCATTTCAGTCTCCTAAAATTGGCATATTTTGAACTATAAAGTACATGCATTTGCAAAAATATTTTGAATTGTTGGGTTTTATGTCTAAAATGAAGTAAAAGTGGCATATAAAAACATACTTGTATCAAATTTTGAAAACTGATTGAAAAAATCAAGAGATACAGCACTTAGTATTTAGATGATTTCTGCACCTTAGAACTCTTTGGATACAGAAACAGAACGAACAACAAAAATGTTTCACTTCGTGTCAAGTGCAGTAATTTGAAAACCATAAGCCAGTAATTTCCTGGTCTCCTAGTGAAATCAGGGAATTGAGAACATTCCTTTGTACAGGAACTTTCAGACACAGGAGGCAAAAGATGGCAGCAGTGAGTTGTTCCCAGACCTACACTACATATGATCATTGGACTTCATGTTTCAATATTATCTAATTGTGCATTTAATAATATCTTAAGTTATAAGTGATTTTCGATGAATAGAAATCATAATTTACCAATGAAATTGGGCACAGAGCAAATCAAAACTGTTCAGGGCATCACTGCCCTTCTTAAATACCCACCTCACCTACCCTCTACATAAGTTTATAGGGACTGCCTCCGGGTCATTTCCAAGGATTACAATTAGCGAATAGGTTTTGCCTCGGCTCAGTTAAAAAATAACTCTAAAACACTTATAAAAAATTATTTTCTTGGGGCGCCTGGGTGGCGCAGTCGGTTAAGCGTCCGACTTCAACCAGGTCACGATCTCGCGGCCCGGGAGTTCGAGCCCCGCGTCAGGCTCTGGGCTGATGGCTGGGAGCCTGGAGCCTGTTTCCGATTCTGTGTCTCCCTCTCTCTCTGCCCCTCCCCCGTTCATGCTCTGTCTCTCTCTGTCCCAAAAATAAATAAACGCTGAAAAAAAAATTAAAAAAAAATTATTTTCTTAACTTAGATCTACATAGGCATAGAAGACACATATGTTTCCCATGGATAAAATTTATGCATGTACTTTAAATTTAATCCAAAGTGTAACTAACCTTTTCTTAACACCTCCCTCTCCACCCCACCATGACTTCCTGAATTAAAAGATGTGAAGTACAGGTTAAAAAAAGTTTTTTCCCCTCCAAAATCCGACCAAAGCTAAGGTGAGAACAGAGCATCCTTTAAAATATAATGTAGCCTAATGGATACAGTACTGCTAATTTGTCTTGTACCAAGTTCTCTGCAGTAATTGAATGCCTTTCTGAGGACTAAAATAAAAAATATAGTTCGACGTGTGCTGAAATATGGCCCTGCAGTGTCTTCTCTCACAGGGATCGGGAGTATTTTAATATGGAGCTGGCTCTAAAACTTGAAGCCAGTCCAGAGCTCTTAATTTTGGAGGCGAGACCAAGCTTGTGTGGGCACCTGTAACCCTGGGTTGAGAGGATTAAAAACAAACATTTGCACTGTTGCCCGAAGTCCTTGTCTTAATACGCTTGCTCCTTGCGTTTATTTCTACCTATTTAAGCTGTCTAAAACTTTTTTTTTTTTCTCTTTGCATTTACTTCAAATGATAGTTTAGCATGCTCCAAAGTACAACAGAGAATAGCCCCGGATAAGTATTCAAGTCATTTAACTTTCTTGGATTATCTCTTTGACACAAAAGAGAAGCACTTTGCCAGGGAGAATCATAAGCCCCCCAAATCCCTCTGATGACAATTTCCTGTATTCTTCCCTGCTTATCTGTGTCTCAGAAACCAGCTCTGGGGAGGGGAGGAATAGAGAAGATCACAGCCTCAGACAGTCTGGGATCTACAGGGTCAGGGACGGCGAGCTGTGGCATGATTAGGAGAAACGTTTGCCTCTGGCCCAGGGTGGGCTGCGGTCTGCCCGCCCAAGTCCTTTGCAGGAGGGGCAAGCCCCGTCATGATACCTGAAACAGGGACACAGGTGAAGGCCCAGAGGACTTTCTTGGCACATAACTTGGGGCTTGTTTTCTAACAGTTCTTTCATCGTTCACGACGTTGATTGTACTTGCTGTATTTCACACTAAGAGAGGCACAGAGAAGTCTCAATGGAGTCAATGAGTCAAACCATGGGCAGATACGGAAAACCAATCTCAAAGTGAAGAGAGCAATGCGGGATCCATTGGAAAACTATGCAGAAGGGACAGGTGGGGGGGTTTCCAGTTTAGCTTGGGCAAGGGGCGGGGGGTGGGGGGTGGGGGGTGGAGGGAGGAGGACGAGAAGAGAAGGTGCCGAGGTGCGGAAGTAGGAAGACACGAGAGGGGGCTCAAGAGGAGGCGAACTCGTCATCGCGGTCTATTCAAGTTCCAGACTGGACAAAGGTCTTTCTCGCAGTTAAGTTCACATACGTTCCAGATTCAAAACCAGAGGGATTCTGTCAAGAAGAAAGTCTCTCCCATGTGCGGAAAACATGTTTTAATCTAAGTGCTGGGGGTGCCAGAAACAGGACTGGCGCTGTGGTGCGTCTCGCAGATGGATGTCCCGCGTTCTCTGCTCTAGAACAACAGGATTTCAGAACACCCCCTTGCACCCAGTGGCTTGCACCTTCAGCCTGCCCCCTGCCCCCAAGGCGCACACCAGCTGCTCTAGACCCCCCTCCCGCCCCTGCCCCTTTGTCTGCAGGCCGGCATCTGCCCCGCCACAATAAACTGTCGGCTTCTTGCACGTGAACCAAGGAACCGGCCCAACCCGGGGTTCCAGGCCTTCCCCGGGCCCCTTCCGGCTTTCGCCAGGTTGCGAACAGCCACCCGTCTCGAGGCCCGGCAGCGCGTTCGCCAGGATGCTCGGCCCTCTCCCAACCCGCGGCCTCCTCCCCTCTCCCCTGCTGCTGCTGCTGCTGCTGCTGCTGCCGCGAAAACCAGGAGAAGTGGAATGCGCACGGCGAAGCGCCGCGCGGTCGCGGCGGCACTGGGCATGCTCGGCGCCCAGGGCAGGTTTGGGCGGCGGGGCGGACGCTTCCTCACTAGCCGGGCGCCCGAGCCGGCCGCCGAGGCATAGGTGGAGGCTGAGGCTGCCGCGCGCCG
>NW_024412377.1:8889319-8926700 GCF_014898765.1 Herpailurus yagouaroundi | reverse complement strand
CGCCGCGCTCGGAGGGGCCGCCGGGCCGGGCGCCGCGCACTCGCGTCGGGAGCCGCCTCTCCCCCGCGGCGCTCGCCCCTGCTCCCCGCCAGCCTCGCCTGTCCCGCGGCCGCGCTCAGACAACAAAAGCGGAAGATGCTGCACTTGGGCAAGGTCAGGACCTTGCCCTGAAGCCGGGCGGCGGCGCGCACGCCTTTTCCCGGACTGAGGAGCTGTCGCTGGTGGCGGGTGCATGTTCTCCAGGAAGCAGTCGGGCGCCGCGCCGTTCGGTGAGTTGCTTTCGCTGGGCTGCCGGGGCCAGGCGCATCCTCCTCCTGGGCGCCGTCCTCCTCCTCCTCCTCCTCCTCCTCCTCCTCCTCCTCCTCCTCCTCGCCGCCGGTGGGGGGGTTGGTCCTCTGCTCCCGGCCGGCTGGCGGCGGCGACTGCTGCGCGGTCCTGCCAGCCTGGGGAGGACCGCGATCGCGCCCGGTCCCCTCTTGGAAGACGGCTCTGCCTGGAATGGGGACCAGGGTTAGTGCCTTTCTCGGAGCGGTTAGCAAGTGGCTTCTTGCGTGCTCCCCCTCCCTGCCGCCCCTCTCCCCCGGAGGAGGCGTATATAGGGCAACATCAACAATACTGCTCCCCGCCACCCTCAAGAACATACCCGTTGCCTTCATGACGTCCCTAATATACGGAGAAGACGGGGTGGGGGTGGGGAGGACTTCCCTCTAGTCTTTTGCCCTTATGTTCAATGTCATTACGATGTTTGGCTAGAACAAAATGGAAATACTTAGTCATATGCGTCCATGGCCGTTTCTTCAGTCTCCCGCTGCTTGCCAGACCCAGAGCCCCTTTGGTCTATATTTAGCGGTTTCAGAGGAAGCCTTTTCAGCTCGATTCACAGGTTTCGGGGGCTTCTGCGTCCTGACAATAGATAGAGAGGCTCTGGAAAGCGCCGCCTGAAACCCAGGTTTGGAACGCTGTGCATGTGTGTGGGGAGACTGCGATGCGATATTTGGGGGATCGGTAATTAATGGCTGAAAAGCAACGCTGCTTTTCTCTTCGCCGACCTTCCTCTTATTCTGGTGTGTAACGTGTTCTCATCGATTGCTGCCCAGCTGGTTCGAGCCACTACGTTCAGAATTAAGTCACCGGAGAGGTGGTGCAGCCTCCCCAGTCGTGTGGTAGGAAAGCAGTCTTGGGGGTTTTTGGGGTGTGTGTGTGTGTGTGTGTGTGTGTGTGTGTGTGTGTGAGATTCCAACAAAGGACAGCTACTTCCCAGATGCCTAAAGTTGTGTTTCCTTGTACGTGCAGGGGTAGGGAAGGGTGTGGAAATAAAGAAAAAGAAGGGTAGGTTGTGGTTCCAAGATGTTTTGTTCCCCTTATGTGCTTGGGTTGAACTGATCTAATTTGCTTTGGCCCTGAAAGGTGTTGTTAACATGCATGCCTGATGTTATCAAGCAAATGTGTTGGTTTAGAAAAGGGATAGGGTACAAGCAGACTGTCGGGCCTGACATGCATAGATTGTCACTTTTCGGAACTATGTGACCAGTGTTTAAGGTGCTTGCAATTTTCTGCAACGACTTCCATGAAAATAGGGAGGTGGTCCAACTACCCAGGAGTTCTCTCATTGTGCATCTTTCCATCAGTAGCTCAGGGTCCGGTGGTAGTCCTGTTCAGCTCTTTGCAGTTAGTAATTCACCTACAGGATTAAAAGGCTTTCAAGCCGCAGCACTTCTAAAATCCCATGGAGAAGTGTTTGATATGACTCATGTAGAATTACAAGGATGAACCTGTGCATGATTTTGGGGGCTCTTTCTGTGAGAAGTATGACACATAGGGGTGGGCATCCTCAGATGAGGATTGGGTGCTTTACACTGCCCTAAATTCTCTTTGCCACATGCAGAATCCATGTTTAATGCTTTTGGGGGAAAGGTTAAGTGGCATCCTTCCTGCTCTGTGGGCCACAGGATCTCAGGACTTGAATGAAGATGCTTGTGTCTGGAGTTAGACGGTGAAATTTGGGAGGCCTGTAATTATACAGCTAGGAGGGGTCAGCGTTGCAGGAAGCCCTCTACCGCTTGAGTTAACTGAACGGTGTGATTAGCTTTACCTGTATCCTGTTAGTTTCACCTTCTACATGTTTAGAAAACTTTCCAAAAGCACTTTGAACACACCATTGTGTTCGTTGCATTGTTTTAATACAAGATTTCTTTCAAGAAGAAGCAGAAAGTGAGGGAGACAGATTTTTTTCGTTTCCTTTGGAGTCTGCTGTTCAGTTTTAAATGTGATTCTTAAAGGACGAGTGGATACTGTTCTGTGCTTATGTGTGTATGCAGACAGGTGCCGGTGAGCAGGAGTAAAACTACGTGTGTTGTATATGTGAGTTTCATGTTATATTGTAGATTGAAAACGATAGTACCTGATTGAATGGCAATTGTAGTACGTACATGAGGTTGTTGCTCTAATAAAATTGTCATAGTCTTGTGGAAAGGAGTTATTTAATTTCGTGAATGTTTGTGTAGTTGTACAACCTAATCATTATAGATGTCACTAATGTTTTCATTGTTTGTAATAAAAGTCATGCACTGTCGAATTACAATATTTCCATCAACTTCACATCTTCCACAGTAGAACACAAGCCAAGTCTTTCTCCCAGTGAAATGGTTCGTTGGCGAGAAAATGAATTTCAAATGAAATTAGTTGGAAAATGCAATTTATAGTTTGTTAAATAATTTCTGAGGATAATATCACTTTCATAATGACCTTTAAAATTAAAAATGAAGATATCATATTCTCAAATATAACATTACTTTTGACATATAATTGAGAACGCAGTGCTCTCCTGAAAATATTGTAGAACGTGCTCCTTCCCACGGTGCTTTATCAGAATTCTCTTTTATACAGTACGCATTTATGTAGTACCGTTGGAGAGTTCTCCAGAGGAATTTCATCAGGCTTTCCTTATGTAAGAAAACAGCAAAACTGCATTTAAGCTAATTTATTGTAATTTGCTTGTCCATAAAGTCAGGTGTGCTTGGTATGGACTAGTGTATCTGGTTAACAAGACAATTGAACCAAAATTAGAACTGTTGCGTTTTGGACATCCAAAAATGTTTTTCTTCCTTCTTTTTCTCATGACTGTCCACAGAAGATTTGAACATCCATTTATGATTGTTTCTGTATGTGAACATTATTTTTACTTCTGTAACGGGGAATGGGTGCTGTGAGTATTACTCTTCCTGAAAGTGTCTTTTTAATGAAGATTGTTATTTTTGAAAGATGCCAGATAGTTGAGAGCATTTAAACTGGAACATGACATTCGGGGATTGAATTACCTCTGAATTACCATTCAGAGCACGAAATACCGAAAGAAGTCAGGCATATATTCTTAAATCCAGTAGTTCCGTTGAAGGTGTGGTACAGTGGGTCCTGGTGGGTGGATTCTCAGGTCAGAAGTACGTTTTCAAGCCAGATTCTTCAGTTGGCTTCCATGATGGTTTTCATCATCCATATTCCAAAGGTGTTCTCAGTACTCTGAAAGCTCTGTGAGAGGTGTTATGTGGGTGTGGGTGAAAAGTTAATTTGAGGGGGAGCAGTTCACGATATTTGTTGCTGGCTTCTGATTTTTTTTTTTGTATTAATGTAAAATATTAAACATGTCATAAGTAAATCATTTCTATCACATTGTCTGCCAGTCTAGCCTACTGATTAATACACTGCCTGGTTGGGTTTAATGAATCTAATTATATTCACAAACAGTACCTCTAACAGAGGAAACTCACAGAAATATTTGATCGTACTGTGCTTTTAGTCCATTAAAAATGTTAAAACTCATAGCAAAAATGTGTAGTTATGACACTTCTAGTTGTTTATCTTTTGGTCACGTAGCTGTTAAGTATGCTCTCAAGCTCTTTATCATGGTAATTGATTTGTAAGAAATGTCTTAGCTATATTAGGATATTGAAGCTATACTCTATATCAATTAGTTTTTGACAAATTGGAAATAATGACTAAATAAATGAAATAGTACTTCCTGGAAGCTTTCCATCTTAGACACATATTCACATGTATCCCTTGGTGAGATTCCTCAAAAGTTATCTGTAAACTGAATTATATCTATTGAAACTTCTTATTCCCTTAATTGTCATTTCATATCAGAAATACATTTCTAGAGGAAAAAGTTGGGCTCTGACCTACAATGAATATTGTGTGTGTGTGTGTGTGTGTGTGTGTGTGTTATATTGTATGTATATATTGTATATAAAACACGTGTAAAATAATGAAATATATTTATGTTATAGTGTAATGCTATTTGGGATTCTGTTTTATGCGGGTGCAGAGATGTGGAGAGAGTGTTGGCTTTGGGTGCGTCCCAGTCTGTCTCTTCTCAGCTGTGTCCTTGGCCATTTATGTGATACTCAGACTTTAGCTCAGTTTTTTTCCGCTGTAAAATGGGCACAACAGGACAGAATATCTGAAAAGATTGATTTCAGGGTCAAGTAAGTAAGAGCACAGGTGGCTTACACATTATGAGCATTTGCATAAACATATGAGATATATATCTGCATATTAAGGTGGATAGTTGTGCTTCATTTATGTATTATTAAATATGTCTTACAAATCATTTATGTATTATTAAATATGTTCTGTAGTCTACCACCCTCTCTAACAAAAGCGTTCAATGGATATATTCTCTCCCTACTCTTATTGTAATATTACTTTATTATGTAGCTTGGCATATAAAGTATACCAAGTTTTCTAGTCTACAGCATACCAGTCCTTTGAGTATTAAAATATATATTAGTTAAGCTAAAAGAGAAGTAAATTGTATCTACCAGCACTATTATTAATAAAAAAGATTCTAATCAGAGTCAGAAATTATAAAACTTTGATACTCTCTATTAATGTTTATATTATTCACCTGATTAAGATCAAATTTTCTACAAAGATTCACATTCTACAAAGAATATCATAGACAGTTTAGGAAATACAACCTCACTTTCTGTGAAGTCAGATACTAAACACGTGCTCTGTTTGGAACCACAGGGCATGAATCCCATAATAATGTCATTGTAACAAAGATAAAGAAACATTAAACAGCTAAATTTATTATGTAAATAGAAGACTCACCCCCACTTCCTCATTCAAAGCAAGTTTTTTTTTTTTAAGTTTATTTATTTATTTTGAGGGAGAGAGAGAGAGAGCGAGCATGCATGCATGAGTAGGGGAGTGACGCAGAGGGAGAGAGAGAGAGAGAGAGAATCCCAAGTAGCTTCCAAGTTCGGCACTCAATCTCATGACCATCAGATCACAACCTGAGCAGAAATTAAGAGTCAGTTGCTCAACCCACTGAACCACCCAGGCACCACTAAAATCAAGTTTTTGAAAATAAAATGTGTGTTGTGGTATCTTTTTGACACTAAAGGATAATTTTCACTTGCCATCTAATTCAGTAACTTTAGTAAAGTGTCCTACTCCTTTGGGTTTGGTTATAGGAGCTCCTGCAAGGGACAACTGTGATCTTTAGCAACCTAATTTTACCATACTAAAGCTTGGATGTATCTTAGGATTTGTTATAGAATGTGACCTGTTTAACAGGAGACTAATTTATCTGAAGTCAGAAAAACATTTTGACAATAAATATAGTTATTTATATTCAAATTTATGTGTTGTTGTGCGAACTGCCAATTATGTTACCAGAGTAAAATACATGTTATAATAAAAGACCTTTCTGGTTTTTGGCTCAAAGTGAGTGGTAAGCCAATTATGTTTGGTTAAATAGATTTAAGTGTCAAAATGTCTACAAATTTTGCATGATACAGAATATACTATTAAAGGGTGTATTTAATTTGTAGCATTAGATGATGAAGAAGAGATAGAATTTAATTCCACCGTGGAAATTAGCTAATACATTTATCCCGCATAGGTAAGGGCTAGAGTTTTCTCATTAAGAACATTTTTTTGTGTGTGTAATAGATGTGATTATCACTACTGTCATTAGAAAGTTGATCCAATAGGTGTATATTAAGAAAAATGCATTTTGTATGCATGTTTTATTTAGTTTATTCTTTGGGTTTTTGTGGTTTTAAGTAATCTTACAATGTTTATTTTAATCTTTTTTCATTTAAATGTTCAACATGATAAATCACAAAAAGCTATACATTTACCTTAAATTATAACACATGCCAAAATGTGGATTGTCAGGGGTCTTTAAGAAACCCAATAAATATTATCCCAGCACCCTTATAGTTTCTGAAAAAGTCGATATTTTGAAAGAAAAAGAAGTAAAGGAGTAGCCACCGTGGACGAAATAATCAGATTTGATTAGAGATAGTTTGATGTGATGCCAGATGACATCCCAGGGCCTTGGCCTTCTCCCCTCCTCCCTTCCCACAGGGACAGAGCTGTCTCTGAGCCCTGGAGCCTAGCCTTGACTCTCTGCAGGCAGGGAGTTCTTTAGAGGAAGAAGGAAGGAACTAGCCAAGCTGCTTCCTTTATTTTTCAGAAACAGAGGAAGTGAAGGTATGGAGAGAGGCCATAGTGTCACATGAATTAAGTTCCCTTTACCTGGAAGGAAATATCAGAAGTAGGAAAGAAGTGTTCCTCATTGACATGCTTTATAAAGAATTCTGGTTGTAGAATTCTGGATATAATAGCTTCCACAGTATTTTGCTTAGAAGTTGAGCTCTTTAAATATTTTATGGTATTTTGACACTATATCAGGAATTATCTAATGCCCTGGCTGATTTATAGAGAGTATGGTCCATGAAATTCAGCTGATTTATGTATTGCCAACTTTAAAATAACTCATTCTCAGTGTTTCTTCCCTACTCTCCACGTTAGACTTTGACTGCCAATAATTGGGTGGCCTTGTAAGTGGTGAGAATTGGGCATAAAAGGGACAGTGTCAAAATGTGACTTCCCAAACCATGTATAAATGCTGATCCATGCCAGCTGTTATTGACAGCACTTTCTACCTCAGTGTAGATAATTAGAATTTGGCTGGCATTTAATGTTTTAACTTTTAATAGAAGCAATAATGGACACCATCAAGAAGAAAAAAGTGAATTTCTAAGGAAATGTGATGTTTTATTTGACTCCGAGCATGACTACTCAACCTTAAGAAAGCTCACTTCTTAAAATAAATTTTACTCTTCTCTCTCAAATAGTTTGTTTGGACTTTCAAACATTAGAGTAACCTAGCAGTCATTACCTTCAGCAATGCAATAATTTAATTCTCAGAAGAATAACTTCTTTGGCAGCAATCCAAGTCTCCCAAATACAAAAAAGCCAAGATTCAGTCTCTTGTCTCTAACACGGTCCTCGCTGGTGGCTCTGGTGTTTGTTTGTTTGTTTGTTTGTTTGGGTCACTGGATAAGGAGGTGGGACGAAGATTTCCAGAAAGGCAGAAAGGTGAAATGGGCGTCATCTGAAAAGTCTCAGAGACAATAGAAATCATGTCACATGTACCCAGGTCATAGAAGGTGACGCAAGAAGCCTGGTGCTTGTAGTGTGTGGATCAGACTGTTTGCCTTGAATTGGGTTGGAGAAAAGTAATAATGTTAAATCCACTGTAGATGCATAAATATATTATGGCATCTCTACCCAAAGGAACATTATACAGTTGAGAGTTATCTCTTCTTTTTTTTTTTTTTAATTTTTTTTTTCAACGTTTATTTATTTTTGGGACAGAGAGAGACAGAGCATGAACGGGGG
This sequence comes from Herpailurus yagouaroundi, assembly GCF_014898765.1. Classification (NCBI taxonomy): domain Eukaryota; kingdom Metazoa; phylum Chordata; class Mammalia; order Carnivora; family Felidae; genus Herpailurus; species Herpailurus yagouaroundi. Next base: position 8,919,002 of record NW_024412377.1, on the reverse strand, counting down.
AGGGGCAGAGAGAGAGGGAGACACAGAATCGGAAACAGGCTCCAGGCTCTGAGCCATCAGCCCAGAGCCTGACGCGGGGCTCGAACTCCCGGGCCGCGAGATCGTGACCTGGCTGAAGTCGGACGCTTAACCGACTGCGCCACCCAGGCGCCCCGAGAGTTATCTCTTCTAAGACAGCGGGGAGTGTCCATGACATTGAAGGTTAAGAAGAAGGTTAAGGTTAAGAAGCAAAGCAGAAACCTATATTGAATATGATACCCAGCACACATACCCATATACACACCCATACAAACACAAGAACATCATGTTTATGACAGGTTTCAAGAGCTTTGTTCATTGTATATTGTCTTTCCACCAAATATATAATAGTTTATTATGTATTACATCATTACACAGAACAAAAGTATGCCTTTAAATTTGAAAAGGATATTGTAGTTTTGCTTTGGGATAAATTTTGTTAATTAGCTGAATGCCTGACTGAAATTAACAAGGCGCATCCTTCATTCAGTGTATATTACATATATTCTGTTCAGTTCTACACCTACATTTTCTGTTTTTAAAGTTAAGAGATGTTTTGAGTAGGTTTAGCAAGTTGGTGTCTTCTTGAGAGCTGTGCAGCATATTAGTGAAATATTTTGTCTTTTTCGAATAATGTTTTATTATTTTTTTCTGTTTTCAAAGTAATGTGGATTAATTAAAAATTTGAAAATATAGTAGTGATGAAACAAAGCTAAAGTTCATGCATATATCTCAAGCCACAGAAATGACTATTTTTAGCAGAATGCAAATCCATGTACATTTTTAAATTTAGAAGATCCCTCATATTCTGTTTTGTTACTTTTTAACACATAAAGCTGCTTTTTTCATATGATTTGTATTCATTTTTAGTGTCTGTTTTCCATACCTTTATGTAACATCATTTACTTAAATAACTTCCTATTTTTGGAGATTGATGGCATTTTTGTTTTTTGGTGGTATGTGTAATGCTGTGATTAAAGCTACATAGTTTTCATCAGGCTATTTTCTGTAGATTACTTCCTAGAACTGGATGTTTTCAAGGCTGTTGATAGATGTTGTCAGTTTGTCCTCCAGAAAGGTTATATAATTTACATTTCCTTCAGCGAGGCAGGAGTATGCCAATTTCTCCATGATTTCAACAACTGGGTATTTTAATTAAAAAAAAAAAGCGAAAACAAATTCCAATTAGGAGGAAAATTGTGTTTTTCCTGTGATTTAATTTGCCTCTCTGTGACTATGGCTGAGGTTAAATATTACATAAGTTGATGACGCTGTCCTAATTCTTTTGTAAATTGTCTTTTTGTATGTTTTGCGCATTTCTGAGTTGGTTTATCTGCCTCATTTCTCATTGTTTTATATTATTTGTCTATAGTAGTTATATTACCTTTGCCAGGTTTTATCAATTTATTAACCATTTTATTCTTATTTTTAAAGCATAATTCTAAAGCTTGTAGTTAAATGTATTCCTTTTTCCTGGGGGGAGGGAGTCCCTCTTTAAGGGAGCATTGTGCCTTCCCTGATTTTCTTTGTCCCAGTAGTAAATATGGTAATGGAGCAAATGGTGGAGGGAGTATTTAATAGTTGTATTCTGACTTGACTGAGTTCATATCTCAACTGTTCCATTTTTCTGTTAGCAAGTGGTAAGTTATTACTGAGTGCCACTGTTGATAGAGGGCAGGTAACTCCTGTGTCTTCAGGCTGTTGTGAAGGCAGATTAAGAGACTATGGACCTCACATACATAGCAGAGAGGCTAGTATATTTGTGAATCTCAAACACCTTAGTTATTTCTACTCTTCCTTTTTTTATTAAAAAATTTTTTAAGCTGATTTGTTTATTTTGAGAGAGAGAGAAAGAGAGCGAGCATGAGCAGGGTAGGGGCAGAGAGAGAAGGAGAGAGAGAATCCCAAGCGGGCTCCCCATTGTCAGTGCAGAGCCTGATGCGGGGCTCGAACTCATGAACTGGGAGATCATGACCTTAGCTGAAATCAAGAGTCGGATGCTTCACTGACTGAGCCACGCAGGCGCCCCTCAACTGTTAAATAATAAAGATGACACATCTTTTTCTCTAATTCTGCCTTTTGCTTGCTCCACAGGAAGCATTATTAGGCACCTGCACAGGCTTAGGGACCTGTGTATGACGGGCCAGGTGTTTGCCACGGTCTGGGGCTCACAGGTGGAAGGCCTGTGTGTGTGCTATTGTCATCCCCACTGTGGCCTCGCTGAAATAGTGTTTCAAGTTCTTTCGGAAGAGTAAGGGTGACATTCTTAGGCAAATATATGATTTTCTATTTCACGGATAATATAGATCCATACGTATATTTCCCTATCAAATCATATGTGTACCTTTTAGTACATGCACCTTTCTCTCTGGTCACATAGGACCTTGCTTCTTTCCACCCCCACTGCACACCGGTAATCTGTCTTTTTATCATTGATTCTCAAATCTTCGGATAATAATCGGCACATAGTAAACACTATGTGTTAATCATTGTGCACTATACGTACATTTGTTTTCATTGTCAAAACTGGTTCATCAACTAGGGTCTGTTTGGTTTATTCTGGAGGGAACGCTGAATTAGGATTCTGAATTTGGGATCCAAATCATGAAATCATTTTTGTTCTGTCTTCTGACCTTGCATCTGAGACTATTTTCTCATTCGCTTATTAGGGTCAACACTTACAGTATTTTTGTGAATGTGATATTATAATAAATGTGAAAATGCTTCCGGAAATGCTATCATAATAAGCATTTAAGTATAAAATACATTCCCTGAAATTTTTGATCTGCTTCAGGGTTTTTGATTTGTTTTGTTTTGTTTTGTTTTGTTGATGAATTGGACCGGACCAAAATATTTTCTTGTCTGTAAAACTAAATCTCTGACCTCCATTATGAACATGGTTATGAGATGGTCAGTCCCCTAATGGTTGTCAAGATGCTGTGACATTCCAAGCTTAGACCTCACTTAGAGGAAGAATTCTTCTTTATCCACCACTGGAAATAATTCCTGTTGTTTCTTTATACCACTTCAAAAATTATGTCATGCCAAATTGGCTCAAAAAAAAAAGTTCTATTTTTTTTCTCTCTGCACAGATATGTCCTGCTTAAAAGAGGAGGAGTGGAAATGAAGCCCTATTGTTCCTCAGGGATTGAAGTCTGTAGAAATGTCTCCAGAATATTATTTTCTCTCCTGGTGGGCTGCTGAGTCTGGCGCCTGGAAGGCTTTATCAGGACAGTTTTAGAGGTGTGAACTGAAGCTGGCTTCCATTTTTCTTTTTTTTTGAGCATATTTCCTTAAATCCTTTGAACAACATTTCAGAGGATTCTTATCACTCTAACTGTAGGTTGCCAATAGGAAGAAATCGTGTGTAAACTTATGAAAACAACAACAACAACAACAACAACAACAACAACAACGAAACTTTAATTTGTTCCCTGGTCTCAAAACTTGAAGGAAGTAAAGAAGGGAAGTTTATATCCCTTCAGTGAGTATGTTACTTAGTAGTAAAGGTTTAGGTACTCAAGGGGAGATGCTAGTCAATCATGGTTTTGCTTGTGCTCCTAGCAGTTTCAGAGACGGTTCTGTTTTTTGTTTTTGTTTTTTTTAATTTAGCTTCGGGTAGGTTGTGTGATGAATTGTACAGTGATCCGGTGCTTCTGGCTGTAGCAGTTGAGAGGTTCATGGTGCGCTCTTAGCTTGTCCATGTGAACCCAGAAAGAAACAGGGTGTAAGAGGATATGGGGCAAGGGGACAGCTCGGGGAACCTGACCCTTGGGTGATATCCCTCCTTCATCTGCAAATACAGACTGTGGAGACAGAAGACTATGGTCTGGTGGCTTCTGATAGAGGGGTGGAGGGTTAGTAACACCTAAGAAGAACTGTGGACGTTTTAAGAAGTGAGAGGGAGCAGGAAGCTTCAACTAGTTTTTGGTAACAGAATGTTTTTCGATGGGCTGGTCAGTTGTTTGTGGACTAATCCATTCAGTCAACACACCTGGCCAAGTATAAGGTTGGAAGAAGCGATATGATATGTTATACTTATATGTTACACAGAGTAGCAAGTGACATACGTACACGTTAAACAGAGCAGCAAATGACCTGCTGCTCCAGGGTCGGATAACCTGCCGTCCGCCCCCCCCCCCCCCCAGTGGTTTAGCCTATTTCTCTAGTTGAAAAGTGACTGTATCTCTGTCCTCTTCAGACTTGGACTTCAAGCTGAGCATGCCATCCCCGAGCACACCTTATTTCCTGTCACTTCTCTGAAATCCTTCCCTGCCTTCTGAGTGCCAGGTCTGTGAAAACGTGTTATATAATTGCTCCCAGGACTCGCGATCTTTCCGTATCAAGCATAAATGCTTTGCATTTGCACAGTGTAATAATCCGAGTTTTATGTGGCTTCCCGGCGGCTTGTCAAAGTACACATTTTATACCAGTGGTTGTATTCTCTCCAGGTTGGCAAGTGGGAGAGCGGGGTGATAACCTGATACAGTGCTGTCTCAGCCGAACAGGGTGTGGGAGGAAATACAAGCAAAGTTACTCCTTTGGCTTGTGTGGCTTGTTCGTCCCGGCAAAGTGCTCCCCTGTGTTTCAACTTTTGAACGCGAGGCTGAGAATTTTGAACACAATGTAACAGATTTTTGAACCAGTAGTAGGTTTTGTCATTTTTGCTTATTCTCAGAAGCTGCTTGGGTGATACTACGTCTGAGTTTGAATATACATGCTGTTCCTTGCAGTCAGTTCTCATTGGAGCTAATTGAGATGTAATGGATTCAGGATTTGGTGGCCAGATGAGTTTTTTGTTTGTTTGTTTTTAGCTCTGACCCAACGAAGCTGCTTTTGAACTTTGAGTTATTTTCAGTTTCTCTCACTGTCCTTTATGCTTACACAGAGGCGTTGGGTGTCCTTGCTTTTTCTTCTTACTTTTTCGAACGAATTGGTTTGTGGACTTTGAGGGATAATTCTGTTTCCTGTTTGTTGCACCTTATTAGTTTTCAATATGTATGCCCGTGACTTACATTAAGATGCTGCCTGTGTACCGTAGGAGTAATTTCAGATTTTCTGCTTCATAATTTTCATGTAAGTAGAGCTTTGTTACCTGTGTGTTTGCTACTCATGCATCTTTGAAGACAGGTATCATTAGGCATTTGAGACGAGGTAGGGCTGCTTCCACATCCATTGTAAGGCACTGAGAAGGACAGTGCAGGCAGGTGGGTCGTCCTGGTGTATGCGTGTGGTGCCCAACGCTTTGCGGTGACTCTGGAGGCACGTGGAAATGTTTGCCATCGTCACATTCAGAAGCTAGGCTGCACGTGCATATTAGGCTAGAAAGTATAGATGCAGGGTGAGAGGTCACGTGTTGTGATATGCAGATGTACGCGATTATAGAGAATACTGTGATGTCAGAATTTGTGAAGCTGGTGTGTGTGGCTCACCAGAAGAAGACAGTAGAACATTTTGACAGTGGGTCTGTAGGCAGCTCTGTAGCGCTGAGTAGATGCTGGGTGGCATAAATATTACTAAACCCAAAGGTAAGGACACACCAGGTTTCCCTCAGCTGCAGAAGTTCAGGAAAATGTCCAGGGGCTTGTCTTTTGTGGTGGTGGAAGGACTTCACTAAATGAAAACATTATACCAGATAGTCTTAGCTCAGGCTGCCATAACAAAATACTGTGGACTGGGGGGCGTCATCAACAGACATGTATTTCTCACAGTTCTGGAGGCTGGAGAGTCTGAGTTCGAGGTGCCTGCTGATTCGGTTCCTGGTGAGAGCTCTCTTCCTGGCTTGTAGATGACTGCCATCTTTCTGTGCCTTCACATGGCATTTCCTTGGTTCATGTATCTTTCTCTCTTCCTCTTCTTATAAGATCCTTTATCCCTTTATGAGGACCTCAGCTCATGACCTAATCTAGCCCTAATTATCTCCAAAGCCCCAACTGTAAATACCATCACATTAGAGTAAGGCTTCGATATACACGTTTTGTGGGGATACAAGCTTTCTATCCGTGACAGAGAGCATAGCAAGGTCTCGATGCCCAGGAAGGCCCACATCTGATGGCAGATTTGGGGTGTTTGATATTGAATTGATCCCTAAATGAATGAGAATCACTGATTGATAATCTGGGTCATTACTCAAGGTATTGTTAATTATTTTTTAGTTCACTTTAAGTCTTTGGCTTTGATTTCTAAATTATAGAATGTGACACACAGAACAATTTGCTAGGTAGAATTCCTAGACATACATTTCTTTTCTTTTTTTTTAAGTTTGTTTAGGGACGCCTGGGTGGCTCAGTCGGTTAAGCCTCTCACTTCGGCTCATGTCACGATCTCGTGGTGTGTGGGTTTGAGCCCTACGTCAGGGACAGCTGACAGCTGACAACTCAGAGCCTGGAGCCTGCTTTGGATTCTGTGTCTCCCTCTCTCTCTGCCCCTCCCCTGCTCTCACTCTGTCAAAAATGAATGAATGGTAAAAAATGTAAAACAAATAAAGTTTGTGTATTTACTTTGTGAGAGAGAGAGAGGGAGAGAGAGAATCCCACGCAGGCTCCGCGCCATCAGCACAGAGCCCAACGCAGGGCTCAGACTCATGAACCTTGAGATCGTGACCTGAGCCAAAATCAAGAGTCAGATGCTTAAACCTGAGCCACCCAGGCGCCCCCTAGATACACATTTTTATATTTATTAACATATGCGATTCCAAAGTTTTTTATTAATATTTTAAAAAATTACATGGATGCTCCTCGTCTTGGTTGACCCTTCCATCTCTTACCACCTTTACTCTTAAAGATGCGGATCCAAGCTCCTGTCACTTCTTACCAAGATTTGTGTAGCAAGCTGCCCACCCCCCCCCCCCCCGCCTTTCCTGTGCTTCCTTGAAGTTTCCCTCCACAGTAGCCGGACGTCTCCTTTTAAGTCTTCTCATATCTTGCCTTTGTTTAGAAGCCTCACAATGATGCCAAGAAAAAGGTTCAACTTCTTCCTGTCTTGTCTCACCTACATCTTCTCCCAGTGGTTTATTAGGCTGCAGTCCAGCCAATTTGGCCACCTCTCTGTCTCCCCTACTCATTTCCCTAAAGCTGATCCTCTCCTGGTGTCTCACCTAACACTTACCATTTTATTTTCTTCACGACATGTAAGAGAATTGGAAAGCATCTCCTTTGTTTATTGGTTTGCAAGTTTATTTTCACGTCTTCTCCCATTTGAATACAACCTTTTGGAAGGTTGGTCATTAAAAAGACTTTAAAATTTGGGCACCTGGGTGGCTCAGTTGGTAAAGTGTCCAACTCTTGATCTTGGCTCAGGTCATGATGTCGTGGTTTGTGGGTCTGAGCCCCATGTCCAGATGTGTGCTGATGGCACGGGATTCTGTCTCTCCTTCTCTCTGTCCCTCACCTGCTTGTGCTCTCTCTCTCTATCTCAAAATAAATAAGCTTAAAAAAAAAGACTTTAAAATTCATCCTATACTGATGTAGTAGCAGGAGGAACTTGCAAGGATTAATGTCTGCCTGGCTTCGAGTAGCGATCTTATGTAGGATAAATTTTTAATACACAGTAATCATTGAATCATATCACAGATGTATGTTGAAATGGAAGACAAGATAGAAGACAGATCATCTATCACTGAATGAATGTCAGAGACCAGTACGATGATTAGTTAGTAAGAGCTGATGCGTTTCCATGTGTGGATCTAATATAATGCTTTTGCCTAACAGGTCAGCTGTCATATGATTTCCTGGCATCCTCAAGTATGGTAGGCTGTTTTTCAAAGGCAGATTAGCTCATAGTAAATAGGATATAAATATGCCAGGAATTTTGCTGCAGGAGGACATTAAACTTACTTTTAGAACAAAAAAATAGAACTGTACAAAGTTTACTTTTTCATGGAACAGTATTCATCATCTTAAAGCAGTGGAGTATGAAATATGGAAATGTTGATTTAGATGAGAACTTCCAGGATATTCTTTTGTCAAGACATTATCTTAAAGTATTGATGAATGTAGGCAAAAATGGGAAAAATGATCATATAGGATTATCAGAAGTAGATTTATTTTCATAAGGTGAATTTATTTAATATTCCCTGTTATATTTAAATTGAAGATACTGTCTATGATTTGGAATATTGTCAACTGAAAGAAAAGTAAATTATTTTGAATTACTACAGCCTTATCTAAATGTTACTCTTGGCATAAGCCCTTGAATGATATATGTTGATAATTTTGTGACTTGTTTAATAAAGAATAAATGGCAATGTTTCAGGGATATGGATTTTTTTAACTGCTACATGTTAAAATATCACAAGCCAATTTATGTGACTTCAAGAGTGATATTTTCATAATTGCATATTTGCTTCTATTTCCTCTCATACAGGAAATGTCTACAACTTGGAGTTAATATTAACAGAAACATAAGTATTTGCTTTTACACACTTTCATGTCTCATGTTAGGACTCTGCTGTCACAAAATCCCCTTTCTATTTAAATTAGCTATGCTTTTAGTCAGATTATTTGTCTTTGAAAAACAAAACCTCCACATAGCAAATTTGTTTGAAGTTATTGAATTAGTGTCATTAGGTTGAGGAAGTTCCTTTTAAGTAACAGGAGTATTTTAGGGTGGTTTTCTTTTCTTTTCTTTTCTTTTCTTTTCTTTTCTTTTTTTTTTTTTTTAAGTTTAAAGTTATTGCTACCCACTCAAGCAAAAATATGGATTAAATTGTTTCCTGTTGTCTTGGCTACATATTTCTGCACCTTTAGCTTATGAATTTCTCTGTAGATGATGTCTTAAAATAATTGACAGGTTAGTCATGGAGAGCAGTTTGGGAGTTTGTAACAGGAAAGGAAGGTGTCATCTGTGACCTTGTCTAGATGCTGGTCACCTCAGGAGCTCAGCTCAAGGTAGCAGGCTCCTTGCAGTGTTTACCTGTTGACATTCAGCATGCTAATAGTTTCAGCTTTTGGCATGGAGCCTTATTCAGAGAGAAGTGGGGCCCTCACCTGATTGTTTACCAAGGGCAGTACATGTCTTGAGAAGGTTTTTACTTAAGTCATCCTGGGAAATGCAGGCCTACATTGCTATATCATTGAGAGTATTAGGTAGATCCATGTGAAATTGCTGACATGCAACTTTCTTTGACCTACAAAAATGGCAATTGAAGCCAAATCATTGATCTCGTTAATCGAGGAGTTAATTAATAATTGCAAAATAACATCTATACTTTTTTCCTCTTCAGTTCACCATTTAGTCGGTTAATAACAAATAAGGGATTCAAATTCTCTTGTGTTTATGAGTACTGAGGGAGATGTGCCAACTTGTGGCTCATGGGGGAAACCACTGATTGGATTAAGGTTGGCAGGACTGGAAAGAATTAACTTTAATCCCGGAGAAATTTAAGGAACTGTCAGCTGGTATGTTTGGCCCCAGGGAGTGGGATGCAGGCTGTCACTTTCTGCCCTAGATACTTACTCTTATCTTCATCAATGATTTTACTGGGGTGTGTGTTGTGTGTGTGTGTGTGTGTGTGTGTGTGTGTGTGTGTGTGTGTGTGTGTGTTTAGCCTAGCTATAAGCTTGTAATTTTGGTTTTTAAGCTACATAGGATTTATTTATTTATTTAAAGGACAAAATAAATTAATGTTCTCATATTTTCATGAGACTCTTTTCTAAGTTTCAATGATTTTTGGTTCTTGCACTTTAAAATATCATACGGTCATTCTAAATGATGTTCGAAGTCGTATAAAAATGCCATTGATTTATACAATTGAAGCTCCTCAGTCTTGTCCAAACGTTTACTTCAAACTGGATATGCTGGTAATACTAAATTGAGGACATTAAAATATACTTTAGTTTCCAAGAACACAAGTAAGCAATTTATAAAAATTATTATTTAAAAAAGTCCAGCTTAAAGCCTTGATCTGATGGGTTGAAAATGGCACGTGACTTTTGTGGCTTCCTCCCTGAAACCTATAGGCCTCGTCCAGTCTTGAGAAAAACATCAGGCCAGTCCCAAATGAGGGACATTGTACAAAATATCTAGTTCAGTATTCCTTAGAACTTTCAAGGTCCTCAAAAACAAGAACAACCTGAGACATGGTTAGAGCTAAGAGGAGCCCAAGTAGACATTAAGACTTAAAGTGCTGTAGTGTCCTGGATGGGATCCTAGAATAGTAAAAGGACATTAAGAAAAAACTAAGTAAATCTGAATGAAGTACGGACTTTAGTTAATAATAATGTGTCAAAACTGGTTCATTAATCGTAACAAGTATACCAATGTAAGGTGTTTATAATAGGGGAAGTTGGGTGCAGAGTATATGGGAATTCTGTCTACCGTGTTTGCAATTTTTCTGTAAACCTAAAATGGTCCTAAAACATAAAGTTATTTATCTTTTATATCTAATTTTTAACACTGTAAGTTTTTAAAATGCCTGCTAAAGGATTTCAGTAAAGGAAAGGATGTTTCTGTCTCATTTTAATAGGCTGGGATGTTGTCCTAATATTTTTAAATTGTTATTCAAATTGATTTATTAGCTACTTGTTAAATACTAAATCAGCGTAAAATATTTTTTATCATCTATGTTGTGGATTTATGGTTAAGGTGAGAGAAAGGACAGAATTTCTTAAAATTATAGAAAAAATAATGAAAAAGAAAATTTTTGTTTGATGATGTTTACAGTCATTAGATATGGATAACTCATAAGTGGCAGAATATCTCCCTTAATGTATTTTGTGTAGTGGCTTTTATAGAAGCAAAGGACATTGTCATCTTTTGTTTTGAAAATAGTTTAACAAACAAAATATATACATACATATTTTTTGAGTAGGCTCCACTCCTAGCATGGAGCCCAATGTGGGGCTAGAACTCACGATCCTGAGATCAAGACCTGAGCTGCCATCAAATGTTGGATGCTTAACTGACTGAGCCACCCACGTGGCCCCAAATGAAAATATTTTAACAAATATTTTAATAGGACTCTTTTCCTCTTCCCATTTACAAAACCAGAAACAAATATAGTTAGTTTTCATTTTATCATTTGTCTTACTGAAAACTTTGATGCCTTGTCTCTGGCCTTCTTAGGCAACCTGCACAGCCCCCAGGATGTACCTAGAGTTAGAGTTACCAGATTTAGCAATGAAAATACAGGATCCCTAGTAAAGTACGAATTGCAGATAATCAATAGTTTTGCTTGTTTTTTTTTTTTCCCCAGTGTCAGTATGTCCCGTAAATGTTGCGTGGGGCACACTTATGCTAAAAAATTGTTTTTCTGTAGTTCAGATTTAACTGGATGTCCCCATGTAGAATCTTATGGACATGATAAGATCTGAAATTCTGTTGCTTTAATAATATTAACAATAATAATTACAATAGTTGTTGAGCCTTTAGTGTATGTTTAAGACTCCAACACTTTCCTTGTAATAAGAGACTTTCTTTTGGGTTTATTAATTCTTCAACATCACTATCTTAAATGCCACTTTCTTATGCCAAACCTTTTAGTCTTAACCTCGGCCCAAAGTGGACTCTTACAGAGCTTTTGTTTTTCATTTACTGTGGAGTATTTCATATTTTCGCCTTTTATAGCAATCATCTGCTAACTTGCCAGACCGTGACTTTGAAGAGACAATCTGTGATGATCCTGTGGACACCTCAGACAAAGGAGTATAATATATTAAAATTAAAAAAAAATTTTTTTAATGTTGATTTTTGAGAGAGAGAGAGAGAGTGTGAATAGGGGAGGGGCAGAGAGAGAGGGAGACACAGATTCACAAGCAGGCTCCAGGCCCCAAGCTGTCAGCACAGAGCCTGACGTGGGGCTAGAACTCACGAACAGCGAGATCGTGACCAGAGCCAAAGTCGGATGCTGAACCGACTGAGCCACCCAGGTGCCCCTGATATATTAAAATTTTTATGATTGAATGAGGAGATTGTGTATTCATTAGGATAAGGTCAGTTAAGTTAGTTTAACAAATGGCACCCAAATTTCAGCAGCTTAAAAGAGTAAAAGTTGGTACATCTTCAGCATGGTTGGTGAAAGGTGGGAATGGAGGCTTGGATCACCCTAGGCACCCCGGGCCCCTGGCCAATGGATCTGGCTTCTTAGTGAATTTTTCCATGATCATTGAAGTGGGGAAAGGGGAGTGGAAAATTGAGTCATCTGTCACTCAGTCCTGTATCATCAGGTAGAGTGAGTTGTGTGGCCATGCTCAACCTTAAATGGTGAGGGAAGCCAGTCCTACCATATACCCTGGGTGGGGAGAATCTGGACACTGGTGAACAGCCCTAAATACAGCATGGACACAAATGTTGGTGGAGCCTTTGAATGAGAGTTGGACAGCTTAGAAATACTTTCACTGTAGGAGTTATTTGTGAGCCTACAGCTTTTATTGGTAAAACAAATAGTGCTTTGGAATTCTTGTACATAAAATAAAAACTGAGGATTTTGTATAAAAATGTGAAAAAAGTAAATGTCAAAGTCTCATTGATGGCACAGAATAGGGCGTGAATCATGATTGGGAATAAATATTATGATAATGTGCTCAAATGAAATGGTAGCACACTCCAAAGTAGTCTTGCTGTTTTTCAGTATTTCCATGAAAATTAACTTGTCTAGAAATACTGTTCCCAGATGTTAAGAGAAGGCAGATAAAACTTTTCCTGTACACACACACACACACACACACACACACACACACACACACAGTTTTTTAAAAATAAACTTGAAGACCTGATTTTTACATTTTATTTTGGTAGAAACAGTGCATCGTATCCAGAGACACTTGCCAGTTTTAAATGTCTCTCTTTGTCATATCCATTTGTTTTCTGTTCTATACTGACTCCCTGTCATTTCTCCCTGGCCCTCCTGTCCTTGCTTATGCGTCTGTCCCAAGGACCCCAGGGGTCGGTGATGCTTGGGTCAGGTTCTGCTGCTCCCCTTGGCATCCTTCTTGCGCTCCCTTCCATGCGGCACTGTCTCCATGGAAACCACAGGCTACTGGGCGGGCAGCTCCTCGGTGCCGGGTGGCTGGAGCTGGCAGAGGCAATCAAGGAGAGAGGAGGCCTTGAAGAGCCCTGGAAAAAGCTTCCAGTGTAATTGCAGAGACAGGACCGAAAAATGTTATTAATTTGAGACATCCAGGCTTGTGGCGAAACTCCCGGGGGCCCCCATCTCTGCTCACGCCTTGCAGAAGTGTGCTCCTGCATCCACTGGCTTCCTGCTCCCGTGGGCCAGTGTTCTCCTTTGGGGTCTGAGGAAATTTGGGGAGGACCAAGGGAGTGTCAGTGCTGTGTAGCTGGTCACAAGCAGCAGACTCCATTGGCTCTTAACATAATTTAGATGTAGACACTGAATTTCCTGGTCACTGGATCTCAAGGCTACAAGCTTCAGTTCAGGGTTTGGCCATAGGTTGTCACTTTTGCAGGTGTACAAGCATTAGAGGAGTTTTCTGATGGAATTGTACTATTTGAGATCTGGATGGTTGAACAATGACAAACATTTGCTTCTGCTTTCTTCTCTAAGCATTGATCTCTCCTGAAGGTGGGAGGTAAACAGAAGTACAAATTCCTTCTGTTTCTTGGGTTGCAATGAATCCTGCCCTATTTGGACCTGACCTTTTCTCTGGGGATCTCATCCCAGAGACAAGTGAGCAACCTTTTACAAGAAATACACATATTGGTAAGGAGAGAGAGCAAAGAAGACAGAGAAGAAATTCTTTAGGGAACAGACCTGAGGAAAATATGTAATATTTATAATAGTTTTTTTTATAACTCTGTTACACCATGTTTGTTAATAGTTTTTCAGGTATAAATGATGTAGTTTTTCAGGTATAAAATGAAAAACAATTCAGAAAGAATGGAATCACATTTTTGAGAGTCTCTTATTACTTCCAAAATTTCAGTTCCTTTGTGTATGCCCCTGTGTGTGTGTGTGTGTGTGTGTGTAACATTGTTAAGCTATTCTATAAAACAGTTTTAAAAAAGAGAGCATGAATAGAAGATAATTTTCTTCTGTGTTTCTTTTCTTATATGCAGGATTCATTTATTTGATTCCACTGCACGGAAGGTCTCAAGTTTGCATGCTACTCTTTGGTGCTTACATATTTTTAGATATTAGGTGGATTTATATGTAGTTTTATTCCAATTTGATGTCTTTAATTTGAAACTGTATTTTTTCTTGCCTTTTACTATATAGCGCATTTCCCCAAATGCAATAGTGTTAGTCCTTCTCATTTGATTCTCTTATTATATCTTTGTCTCAAAGATCAGTGATACTCTCAAAAGAGAATATGATGACAAATGATGAAGATCATAATTATTATTATTGAAAATGAGGATTTTCCCCCTAAACCTCTCATTTTCCAGCTGTGGATTGGGGCTTGATACGAAGCAAGAGCTTCTCAATAATAGATCCTTTAAATATTGGAGATGATCTACAAACATATTCAAATATTGGTGATCTGGTTTAAAAACTATTTCCTTATCTTTTGAAATCTGCTTCTTTTACAAATTAAAGATGGTTTATTTCTTAGATTCTCAGTTTATAATGATCATTCAAAATTATTTTGCAAAGTTAACTTTTGAGACATAATAATTAAATTTTAGAAAATTAACTGAATGCCAATTAAAACAAAATAGCAAAATTTGAAGAGTGTATCTAGTGTAGTACATAGAAACCAACTTTTAGCATTTAATACATATATTAGAAAAGAAGAATAATTGATAATGAATTAGCTAAGTGTTCATGTTAAGATATTAGGGAAAAAAAGGAGATGGAGTAAAATGAAAGAAAGCAGTTAAAAGACAACTATTACAAAGATGCAGACTACAGTCATTCCTAAGTATGATTTAGTAATAGGAATACGTTTTATCGGTCACAGACCACTTCAGTATTTACAACAGAGAGGATTTAATATAGGAGATTGGTTACATAGTTGAGAGAAAAGCTGAGAAGTCAAACAAGGAGTCAGGGAAGTAACTCACAGACTTGTCTCAAAGCATGACTCCCATTAGCCTAGAGCAGTGTTTGTTGTTGTTCTTTTAAGTTTATTTATTTATTTTGAGAGAGAGACAGAGAGAGAGAAGAAGGGGGAGAGGGCAGAGAGAGAGAGAGAGAGACAGACAGAATCCCAATTCCAAGAAAGCTCCTCACTGCCAGCGCAGAGCTCTATGCGGGGCTCTAACTCACGAGCCATGAGATCATGACCTGAGCTGAAGTCAGATGCTTCACTGACTGCGTCACCCAGGTGCCCCTAGATCAGTGTTATTCAACCAGGGCCTGTGTGGTCCCTCTCCTCCACCAGAGGACACTTTGCAATCTTTGGAGACATTTTGATGGTCATCACTGGGTGGGAGGTGCTGGCGGTATCTAGTGTATAGAGGCCAGGGATTCTATGTGCACAGGACAGCCCCCTCTGTGCCAGAATTGTCTGGCTCCCAAATGTCAGTAGTACTGAGACTGAGAAACAATGACCCTGAGAGATAGGAAGAGGCAGTGCCACCAGTATCCTATGCCTGGATTTCCCAGAAGGAGAGGACCATCCAGCGGGACATAGAGCCATGAAGGGGATGCGGTAGCTCTGAGAGGCTGCTTGGAAGGAAGGGAGAGTGATGTTCTGTCTCCTGCTCTCTTCCTTGCATCCAGCCTCGCATCAGGGCCTCCCATTGGCTAAACTCAGCTGGAAGCGTGCTGTTACTTGTGCACAGAACACTGCCTGCAGGGTAACCTCACGATGCTGGACGAGTCAGGAAGGTGGAGGGCTGGATCTGAGGGCACAAGGGAGGCACCAGCCAGCAACTACTGTAATTGCCAACATTAACAGATGGAGGAGAGACCAATGATGATTTCAGTCAGTGTTTCAAAACTGATACATTTTAATAGTAGGTCATAATTAATAATTCGTGGTAAACTAAGAATTGGAGAATACTCTTAACCTAAATAATACTGAAATCCTAGTTTTATAGTATCATTTTAATAAAAAACAATACTATTTGCCCCTACCACTTGTCAGCCCTCAGATGTCACAATAAGACAAGACAAAAGAAGCAAGGGATGCGAAAAAAGGAGGAAACATTTAAAAATTATTTGCAGATAATGGGGCGCCTGGGTGGCGCAGTCGGTTAAGCGTCCGACTTCAGCCAGGTCACGATCTCGCGGTCCGTGAGTTCAAGCCCCGCGTCAGGCTCTGGGCTGATGGCTGGGAGCCTGGAGCCTGTTTCCGATTCTGTGTCTCCCTCTCTCTCTGCCCCTCCCCCGTTCATGCTCTGTCTCTCTCTGTCCCAAAAATAAATAAACGTTGAAAAAAAAATTAAAAAAAAATTATTTGCAGATAATATGATTGTTTATATACACATCCCAAAGGAATCTGAAGGTAAACTATCAAAAACTACAATCTGTGTGTCTGTTTTTGTGCCGGTACCATACTGCCTTGATGACTACAGCTCTGTAATATAGCTTGAAATCTGGAATTGCCAGTTTTGTTTCTGTTTTTCAGTGTTGCTTTGGCTATTTGGTGTCTTTGGTGGTTCCATACAAATTTTAGGATTGTTTGTTGTAGGTCTGCAAAAAGTGCTCGTGGTATAGACAGATTTCAGCAAGTTTTCTGGGTTAAGTATCAGCATCTCAAATACAGCATATTGCTTTCAGGCTTGATTTATAATGACAATTCAGATTACTTTTAAAAGCAAACAGTGAAACATCATAATAAACTTTAGAAAACGTTTGTAACCCGATGCCAATTAAAATGGCAAAAGTGCGGAGTAAAATAGTGCTGGCTTTGATCACTTGTTCAATCCATAGCATTGTTAAATGCATATGAATTTGCAGTATGTTTTTAAGATAAAACCTTTTATCCAGATCAGGCTTTTTGACTGTTTCTCAGCTTTACTCTCTATGCAGAATTATCTTTCTATACTTTGTTTAAATACGTATATGCATTTTAATATGTATACATGTGTATGTACATGCACGTGTGTATGTGCACACATGGTTTGTTGAATGAATATGATTATATTTGATATCAGCTCTGTGATTAAGTGTTAACCTTTTAGACTTTTAAATGGGATTCTTCCCTGTGAAATGCATTTGTAATCTGATTTACCAAGCTGAAAGGTTATGTATGCTATGTATAAACTCATAAATCCATATATTTATAAATATATAATCAGACACATGACACAGACTTTCTGTTCTTTTAAGGGAATAGAAATAGGAAACGGTTCTTGCCTGTTTCATCTTATGTTTCTTTGTATAAGCAGCAGCAAGTTAAATATTTTATATAATGTCATTCATGATATGGCTGTTATAGAAATGGAGAATTTATATACCTTAAGATTTAGTCTACTGAATTTTTAATCAAATATCCTCCCTTAAGACTGCTGTGCAAGTAAAATCATACCCGATGGAGAGCCAACATTTGGCTTTGATGATCTTGATTGCTTTCTTGCTAATGTTCACAGATTGAAAACTCTACGTGCTGGTGATTCTAGTAAAATCCGGAGTCTGCTCAGTTCACTCATCCGAAGTGCCGAGATGCTTTGGCAGCACTTTTCCTTGCCAACATACTGAAGATTTTTGATTGAGTTATGTATTCTCAGAGTAACAACCATAAGAAGCAGTGCCCTTGCACGAGTTTAATAGTGAATGTGGGACTTCAAGTGAACATTGAGGCTTCAGGGTGAAGGGGATATTTGTGAAGCTAGAGAAGTGGATACACCAATAGGTTAACACTCGTGTCTATCGAGTGTTTGAAACTCAGTAGAACATAGGTTTCTACCAGCATGATTTAGCAGTGTGGAAACCTTTGTTCCTAAACGGGTAAGAACTTCGCGGTTCTACAGGGAAATTATTTCCAAATTACTCACAAAAATGAAAGATATAGCCATGAAGAGTGTAAGAGGTTCAAAATATTTGTTTTCCACTTGTGCGAACCACTTTGGGATTAGGTCATTTATATATTTTTAAAAATTGTTTGAAAGCAACTACTTTATATATATATATATATATATATATATACATGTATATATATATATATATATATAATCTAACTTAAAAGGTGTCTGGGTTATACTTTCCTTTGAAAATTAATGATGAGACTGACTTTGACTTACAGGTTATCTGGGTGAGGGATTGTGGTGCTAGTTCCCTAAAGTAAATGTTATTGTACTTTACTGGCTCAGTGACATTTGATATTAACACCATGTTTTTGTGTAGTGTGGAGGTTATGATAAGTTTTTCACAAAGAGGTCATAAGAATGAGATAATTTTATCATTAAAGGTTGCTGTTTTAACTTAGAAATAGGATAGGGCTTCAGTATGTGGTTAATAAATGGCAAAGTTTGTTTTTTCCCACCATTTCTCCTTAAAGCAAGTCTATAAAAGTGCTCAACAGTCTATTCACCATTGACTAGTAGCACTTGAAGTCTGTGTCGGCCATCATATGGCTGTCATGAAAATGGAGAATTTATATATTTGTATGCAAACATGACAGTTTAACCAAACTTGTGATACTTTTCCCACAAGTAGGAAAACCAATACTAAAGTTGTTCTTTTTCAGACCCAGATATCTTCAGCAAAATGAAAATGCAAGAAGCATATTTTTTATATTTAGAAGAAAATAGCACTGTCAAATGAAATGAGAAATGTGTGATCTTCTATGTAGTTCTTACACATTGACTATGAAAAATGTTTCCCTGCAAAGAGAAGAATCTTTACGTGGAAAACCCAAAAGACTCCACCAAAAAACTGCTAGAATTGGTACGTGAATTCAGGAAAGTCAGAGGATATGAGATCAATGTACACAAATTGGTTGCATTTCTTATATGTCAATAATTAGACAGCAGAAAGAGAAATCAAGGAATTGATCCCATTTATAGTTGCATCAAAAACCATAAAATACCTAGGAATAAACCTAACCAAAGAGGTGAAAGACCTTAAAACTATACACTTAAAACTATAGATCACTTATGAAAGAAATTGAAGAAGACACAAAGAAATAGAAAAACATTCCATGCTCATGGATTGGAAGAACAAATATTGTTAACATGTTGATAGTATCCAAAGCAGTCTACATATTCGATGCAGTCCTTACCAAGTTAACACCAGCATTCTTCACAGAGCAAAGACAAATAATTCTAAATTTGTATGGAACCACAAAAGATCCTGAATAGCCAAAGTAATGTTGAAAAAGAAAACCAAAGGTGGAGGCATCACAATTCCAGACTTCAAGGTGTATTACAGAGCTGTAATCATCATGACAGTATGGTACTGTCACAAAAACAGAACACATAGATCAATGGAACAGAATAGAGAATCCAGAAATCGACCCACAAACATATGGGCAACTAATATTTGACAAAGCAAGAAAGAATATCCAACAGAAAAAAATGGAGTCTCTTCAGCAAATGCTGCTGGGAAAACTGGACAGCAACATGCAGAAGAATGAACCTGGACCACTTTCTTACACCATACACAAAAATCAACTCAAAATGGATGAAAGACCTAAATGTAAGACAGGAAGCCATCAAAATCCTAGAGGAGAAAACAGGAAACAACCTCTTTGACCTCAGCTGCAGCAACTTCTTACTTGACATGTCTTCAGAGGCAAGGGAAACAAAAACAAAAATGAACTATTGACACCACATCAAGATAAAGAGCTTCTGCACAGTGAAGTAAATAATCAGCAAAACTAAAAGGCAACGGACAAAATAGGAGAAGATATTTGCAAATAACATATCAGATAAAGGGTTAGTATCCAAAATCTATAAAGAACTTATCAAACGAAACACCCCAAAACAAATAATCCAGTGAAGAAATCTGTAAAAGACATGAAGAGACACTTTTCTAAGGAAGACATCCAGATGGCTAACAGACACATGAAAAGATGCTCAACATCACTCATCATCAGGAAAATACAAATCAAAACCACAATGAGATACCACCTCACACCTGTCAGAATGGCTAAAATTAACAACTCAGAAAACAACAGATGTTGGAGAGGATGTGGAGAAAGGGAGGACCCTTTGGAACTGCTGGTGGTAATGCAAATTGGTACAGCCACTCTGGAAAACAGTATGGAGGTTCCTCAAAAAATTAAAAAAAAAATTTCCCTACTAGCCAGAAATTGCACTGCTAGTTATTTATCCAAAGGATACAAAAATGCTGATTCAAAAGGGCATGTGCACCCCAGTGTTGGTAGAAGCACTATTGACAATAGCCAAAGTATGGAAAGATCCCAAATATCTACTTACTGACTAATGGATAAAGAAGATGTGGGGTGTGTGTGTGTGTGTGTGTGTGTGTGTGTGTGTGTGTGTGTGTAATGGAATATTACTTGGCAATCAAAAAGAATGAAATCTTGCCATTTGCAAAAACATGGATGGAACTAGAGTGTATTATGCTAAGTAAAATAAGTCAGACTTTTGAAACACCATATGATTTCACTCATATGTGGAATTTCAAAAACAAAACAGAAGGACATAGGGGAAAGGAAGCAAAAAGATGACAAAAACAGAGAGGGAGATAAACCATAAGAGACTGTTAAATACAGAGAAAAAAACTGAGGGTTGCTGGGGGGGTGTTGGGGGGGGGGGGGGGGCCAAAATGGGCAGTGATTCACTAACTTCTATTCCTGAAATCATTATTACACTATATTTTAACTAACTTGGATTTAAATTTTAAAAATGGTGGGGGGGCAGAGAAGACTCTTGTGTCGTCACAAAATAATTGAGAGTGCAGAGGGAAGGGAAGATGTAAAATAACCAATATGGATAACAGTATGAACCTTGGATGCGTAGTAAAAGTGAATCTAATAGCTTATAAAAAACACATGAGATCTAGAAAATAAAATAATTTTCATGTACATCATAATTTATTTTTTTTTCAACGTTTATTTATTTTTGGGACAGAGAGAGACAGAGCATGAACGGGCGAGGGGCAGAGAGAGAGGGAGACACAGAATCGGAAACAGGCTCCAGGCTCTGAGCCATCAGCCCAGAGTCCGACGCGGGGCTCGAACTCACGGACCGCGAGATCGTGACCTGGCTGAAGTCGGACGCTCAACCGACTGCGCCACCCAGGCGCCCCTGTACATCATAATTTAAAACAATGCAATCTGAATAACAAATTTCAGACGAGTTATCAAATTTAAGACTGTCAAATAAGACTAATTACTATTACCTGAATATCAAATTTAAGACCAGTTCCTGTTACCATAGTTTTTTCCCCATATACAATACACACACATTATTAAAAATAGTAAAACACTTCCATATTCTTAAATATAAATGAATTATTTCTCTAGAAATCTTCCAAAAGAGTAGTTTTTAAAAAGAAAGGATTAGTTTAAGTCTGTGTTAGTTTTCCCATCTCCTACACCTCTGTGGAGGTGTTACTAGTAGATGGTCTCATATGGACTCTGTTACATATACTTCTTCTTGCTACGAGTGGGGGGGTGGTCTCACCTGCTGGTGGATCTATGAGTGGAACCAGCATGTTAATCCTAAGTATTCCACACAAGGCTCCTGTCAAACTGCTCATGTTCTCCTTCTCTTCACCTTCTTCTTGAGCAAGTGTCCCACAGGGAGTCTTTGTTCCAGATCCTTGCCCAGTTGCTGGAAAGTATGGAGTGGCTGGCTTTGGCCTTCAGTTCAACTCTGCCAGCAGTAAAGCAGAGGCTTTATTTCTAATTCCATCCAGTCTTTCTTAATTGGTTCAGAATGGAGAGGTGACTTATATGCAACATGTTTATATTGATTTGAACTTTATGATAAAGTGGGAAATTCATAGATAGTCAATAAAATCTTCTGTGATTCAATTTGCTTTGAAAGATAAATATATAGGGGTTAGAGAGGAAGCCTCAACCTTCCCAGGATACATCTCTTGTCTATGCCTTGGTGGTGGGAGCAAACACACTGTAGATCACTTCCTGCTGGCTGCTGGATCATTTTGTTTGGAGAAGATGGCCACTTTGTACAGTAATTGTCTCCATCTTAAAGTGTCAATTCAGGGCATTTCAGGTGGTTATCATGATATTGATTAGCTTTAAATAGTTGCGGTGAGTGTCCTCAGCTTTAAACACTGTAAACATCTTGGAGCTACTTTTTGCTTTTTTTGTTATTGCCTAGGAGTTTTGGACAGGTATGTGAGACTGTTGAATAACTATGTAAGAATGAATAGGTTTCTGCAGGAAATAGAAATGATCAAATCAGACCGTGCTGTTTCTTTACCCACCCTCCCCCAAAAGTGTTTAATCATTTCTCCTTCCTAATTAAAGAATGGGAAATTTGCCAGAGAAAATTCTTACTTAGCATAATTGAGTCTTATTTTTATCTAATCTTTTTTGCTCAAAATGAATGGTGAAGAGTTGCTTCATTTTAAATTACTACAGTGTTAACAACATCACAAGGAGGAGCAACATATTCCATGGAGATCATGTGGAGACACGAGTAAAGCCTCTAGAAGGTACCAGCAAGATAAACTGTCAGTGAAATTTCTGATAATGTCACCATCTTTTTCTTTTTCTTTTTAAATACAGGTTGTTATAAATCTGATAGTTCTGGAGGAAATTAAACAGTGAAGAGAAAGAAGGGACTCCATGAAATGAGCCGTGTTGAATGCATTCTGTAGGTTTTCTTCAAAGTGATAAAGGGAATGAGCTACTTGGAGGTTTTGGATATAAATGTCACAGTCATGAAACCAATACTACAATCCTAGGACTAACGTAGTCTAGTCCTATTACTTTATTGTGTCACATCCACTTTAGTGTAGAGTTGAGAATAAAGACTCTTCTCTGGCCATAAAACTTCAGAGACCTTTGTTTGACATTGACAAGTTTAGTTAATTATTTCAAATTACTGTGGGCTTAACTCTGCTTTTAATTATGTGCAATATTAATATAAAGTGAAGAACATTTTTAATGTTAAAATATTCCCCCCCCCCCCCCCCCCCACCCGCCAAGTTTTCAAGTATTCTTTTTCTTCTTGGCAAGAACACTTTGAATGTGGTATTGAATGTTCAGTTTCTGGCTACCCAACATTTTCATTTTAATATTGGCTACAAATAATCTGTGGGAAGTTGGGCATCACATTCAATTTGAGGGGGGGGGGCTCAGATTCCTTCTCTCTAAAATGTGCAGTTGGCTGCCTCTAATGTTAAGCGCTATTTACAGTCTTTATTAACACAAACATGGCACTTTTGATGTGCCAGGCATTATTCTGAGTCATTTATGTAATTAACTCCTTGACTCCATCTAACAACCTATGGGGTAGGTACTATTTTTATCCATTTTGCAGATGAGGAAACTGAGGCACAGAACGATGCCTGCCTCTGTGTGATGTCTTCTACAGAAGAGCTATATAAACATGAGAGGTGGTGTCTTAGTTTGAGCTGCTATAACCAACCACCATGGACAGGGTGGCCTCGCAGTTCTGGAGGCTGGGAAGTTTAAGATCAAGGTGCCAGTGCATCCTGCGTGTGATGAGAGCCAGTTTCCTGGCTCATAGATGGCTATCTTTTAGCTGTGTCCTCACATGGCAGAAGGGACGAGAAAGATCTCTTGGGGTTTCTTTATCCATGAGGGTTCCATTGTTTTGGCCTAATCACTTGTCCAAAGGCGCTACTTTCAAACACCATCATACTGAGAAATAGCGTTTCAACGTATGCATTTTGGGGGGACACAAACATTCAGTGCATTGTCAGCGACGTAGATAGAAATCTCATTCGTGAGTCTCCCCTGAAGGTTAATTTTCCACTAATTGATGTCCCAAAGCTTTGTCTTGATCAGTCGGTCAATAGTAAGTTCAGCCTCTATGCCTGACTCTGAATTTGGTTCCCCTCCTGGCACTGACTTCCGTGTTCCCGCCAGTCCTTGCGGGAGTGTGCCCTGGGACTGGTTCTCCATGACTGGATTGGGTCAGCGCGGGGGTAGATGGCAACAGGCCGGGAAGAACGTCCTCCGCGCCTCACAGAGATGTGGAGATGATGACAGGTTTTCTTGCTCTGCCTTTAGAAAGCAAGCTTAGCACTTCATGCGCTTTTAGCACTTCCTTTTTACAAGGGATTGAGCTGAGGGAACTTTTTATCATCAGGTGTTTTTAAGTTAGGGACCTTTGCCAGAGCATTTCCGTGGTGAGCAGCTTTGGGTCTCCGGTATGTTTGTCCGCGTAGCTGGGTCAGGAGTGCGCCCGTGGCTCTGAACGGAGAGAAACGACCGCTGACGAGGGTCAGCTTTCACGTGGAGCAGGGTGTCTCCGCCTCGGCACTGTTGTCATCGTGAGCTGGCTAACTTTCCATTGTGGTGACTGTCCTGTGCACTGTAGGGTTCTCAGCGGCAGTCCTGGCCTCTACCCGCTGGATGCCAGGAGTGCCCCACCCTCCATTTGTGACAGATAGCAGTAGCTCTAGAGATTGTGGAATGTCTCCGGGGGTGGAGGCCGCACCCATGGATGAGAACCAAGCTGTAGATTGAAAGAGGCTTCTGGTAGACCCAGTCCCCTTAGCAGCCCCCTGCTGTCCCTCTAGCCCTCTCCATGAGGGGTTATGGTGGGTGCCACAGATTCCAACGTGACCAGTGTTCTTATTACAATCACCCTACATGTATTCCGCAGGTGGTTATCATGGCCCATCAAGGTCTGTCTCCCCAGTGTTCTTAAAGTGCAAGCATCTTGAGATTTTCACCCCGATGATGATTAGCTGCTCTGTTCAGGCTTTAGAAAAGGGAATATGCCCATATTTGGCCCAGATTGCTTTGTCTCTGATGCACGTCTTGGGCAAAATGCTTTTTAAAAATATTTTTTTATTATGGCAAAATATATATAGCATTTTAAACTATTTTTAAGTGTATAAAGTGGCATCATGTGTATTCACGATGTTGTTATGATTATCATAACTATCCATTTCCAGAACTTTCCATCATTCCAGATAGAAGTTATGTACCCATTAAACAATAACTCCACCTCCTTCCCTCTCCCTGCCAGGCATGGGCAACTATCATTCAACTTTCTGTCTCTATGAATTTGTTTATTCTAGATACATCATATAAGTGGAATCATACGGTGTTTGACCTATTGTGTCTGACTTATTTCATTTCACATGATGATTTCCAGAATCATCCATGCTGTGACATGCATCAGAAATCCATTTCTTTTTACAGGTGAATAATATTCCATTGCTTATAGAGACCGTATTCGGTTTATACATTCATCTCTTGATGGAAACTTGTGTTCTTTGCACCTTTTGGCCGTTGGGAATAATGCTGCTGTGAACATGGGTGTATCTTTCTGTGTCCCTGCTTTCGGCTATTTTGTTATATGGTTCTTTGTTTTTGTTTGCTTTTCTTTTTTTTATATTTGGAGTGGAAATGGTGGATCACGTGGCAATTTTTTTTTTTAATTTTGAGGAACTGCTGTACTGTTTAACATAGTAGCTATAGCACTTTACATTGCCATCAGCATTGCATGAGAGTCATAATTCTCATCAACACTGATATCCCATTTTTTAAAATTATAGCCATCCTAATGGATATGAGAATATATCATGCTGTGTAAAATAAGTCTGTCAGAGAAAGACAAATACCATATGATTTCACTCATATGTGGAATTTAAGACACAAAACATGAGCATAGGGAAGGGGAAGAAAAGTAAAGTGACATAAAACCAGGGAGACAAACCATAAGAGACTCTTAACTCTAGAGAACAAACTGAGGGTTGCTGGAGGGGGGGGGGGGGGGTGGGGGGATGGGCTAAATGGGTGATGCACATTAAGGAGGGCCCTTGTTGGGATGAGGATGTGATGAATCACTGACTTCTCCTGAAACCAATATTATGCTATATGTCAACTTGAATTTCAAGAAAATTGGAAAGGAAAACCAAACCAACCAACCAAACTAACAAAAAACAAAAACAAATGAAGTTGTATCTCATTTTGGTTGTGATTTGCATTTCCCTAATAACTAATGATGTCGACCATCTTTTCCGGTGCTTATTGGCCATTTGTCTATCTTCTTTTGGCGAAATGTTTATTCAAGTCTGTGCCCATTTTTGATTTTTTTGTGTTATTATTATTAGATTGGATACTTTTAAAGAACAGATAAATTCCACGATCTTCTTGATTCTGAATATCCATCCAGTCGTTTAACATTAGAGGCCATTACTTCGCTTCATTTAGTTTGTATGGATTTCATCTCGTGTTTGAGGGCATCGTGACACTGAGACCAGTAGTTCTGTCCTGTCATTAGTGTTTCCCACGGGACTGCTCGAGGTGGGACTTTCCACCAAAACCAGATCACGGTGGAACATGGAGGGTCTGACAGATGACAGTCCAGCTTCAGGTCTTAGTGGTGGCCAGTGTGGTCATAAACAGCACCGCAGAGACTGTGGCTGCAGTCCAGGAACACCTGCTGCCCATACTTCCCTTCTTTCTGTGGCTGTGACTGCAGTTGGCATCTGGCCTTTGTTCAGACCGGAGGGCTTAGACTCCCCTCTTCACATGAACCCAGCTGTCCGCGATGGTGTGCACGACAGCATGGCAAGTCTTGACATGAATCACACTTCCCATTTTGTGGCGAAGACCTTAGTAAAATAGGAGTCATGCTAATCATTTCCCATAAATTAAGGGTGGCAGGGTTTCCCAACGTACTAACCCAGTAGAGCTGAGAATCATGGGAGAATAGAGGCACCCTTTATAATTCCGACGAGAAAAAAAAGGATAAGAATGGTGAGAGGGGTCACATGTGATCATGAATGTCAGAGCCTGTCCCCACCTCGAGACTGTCTTCATGCGACTCCTCCTTCTGCAGAGCTGGGTTTTCTGGGTTGATTAAAGATGGCACGGACACCCTGCATTGTGGCACCGGTTCCATGATGGTTGAGGAAGAGAATCTGATTGGGGTATGTCATGAAACAATACATTTTAGATGTCCAGCACTGCATAGATTCAACCCCTGTTTTTAATATAGTCCTACAGTTTATGAAGAATAGATTATCTTCTGTAGTCAACACCAGTTGGCATTTTAATAGGTATATTGGTTGATCTGTGAAAGTTCCTGTCTTAGGATCATAGCTCTGCCACTGATTTACTGGGTGATCCAGGGGTCCGTGTCTGATTCTTTGAGACCTGCATGGGCCTCATAGGGCACAGGTACTAATTGTTGAATGAGTGAATACATGAAGAGTCTTTCTGTCTGTCACTAAGGGCAAAAGTGGTCTTTCAAGTTAGTCTCAGCTCTGATACACAATAATTCTAAAGGGATCATTGTTCATCTCTCATAAAGGAACCTGTAGGTTTCTGCCAGCGTGCCAGAGCATCCTGTTAATGGACCAGAATTGCCATCTCCACGGAGGAGAGGGAGAAAATCTTCAACAACTCATTAAAGTTCTGATTGGCTGATTATAATGATCTGAGATGTCCCTTTTCCTCTGCAATGCTGTCTGTGATTTTGTATTTTCTTTCCCCAAATAAAAACAAAAACAGCAATTATTGCTTGCCTCAAATAATTATTGGACTTTTTTTCTGAAATCAGTACAAAGTCTGAGCAAAGGGTGATTTCCCTGGCTAGAATCAACATGATATAAAATTAGCACTGCAGCCTTGAGCAAGTTCGTTCTTCTCTGGAAGAACTCAACTTGTTGAAACTATCTCTGGCTTCACCATATATTTTGCATGAGCCAGCCAGTATTCTAGGCGAGGTCATTAAGCCTTGGCACTCCAGCAGGCATTAAAATGAAAGCTTGGATCAGAATCATGTGGTATTCCATACAGACTTGGGATATTAAAAACGAAGCTGGGTGGAGAAAATATAATGCCACATCATGCATTTGTCACAGTGATAGATGCGCTTGTGGATATCCAGAAAAATTGTTACAGCTTATCTGCTGCTCCTGATAAGGTGTCAGGGAGGCGAGACTCAGAATGAGTTCATGATGACTGGAATCATGTATTGATCGGGACCACACAGAATAGCACACAGGTATTGATCATTCTAAAGATTCTAAGAGAGGCCTAAAGGCACGTGATTTCTCTCTCCCTGTGCATTTTTCATGAGTGGTAGTATAACTTGTCATTAGGCCAACCCGGGAAACACTATTCCACTGTGGCAAAAGCTTTTCTATTTGCCCACAGGGAAAATGCAGCAGCATATCCACAATAAACATGTGTTTAGCACTTAGGATGTGCCAAGTACTGTGCTGGGCACTTATATCAACATCTCCTTAAATTCTCTCAGTGGGTCTCTGAGATGATTTGGGTTTTAATTTCCTATGTCAGAGAGGTCAGCTTGGGCCTCCTGATTTTCATGTATGGTTGACTTTGTCCCATATCGCCCTTTATATGGCCACTGAGATATGGGCATCTTCCACTGTAGGGTTTCTGTAAATTCCTAATAGGTCACTTGCTCAGGCTTCCCTGGGAGCCAAGCCCTGCGTCCTCATGTGCTGTATCAGTTATAGCTGACCGTAGTTGCTGTAGCAAATTAGCATAACTTCAGTGGCTTAAAACGGCACAGATCTGTTCTGTTACAGTCCTGGAGGTTGGACGTCCAACGTGGATCTCATGGGGCTAAAATGAAGGTATCAGCAGAACTTGGTTCCTTTCTGGAAGCTCTAGGGGAGAATCTGTTTCTTCCTGTTTTTGAGGCTGCCCGCCATCCTTGTCTCGCGGCCCCTTCCTCTAGCTTCGAAGCCAGTGACAGCAGGCTGAGCCATCCCATCGCATCACATCTCATCCCTCAGACTTCCTCTCCTGCTTCTTTGTTCACTTTTCAAGACCCTTCTGATCACACTTGGATCACAGCTGGAGATGATCCAGGATAATTTCCCTATTTCAAGATCACCCGGTTAGCAACCTTCATTCTGTCTTCACCCTAACTCCTTTGACATGTAACATAAAGTATTCACAGGTTCCAGCGTTGAGGATGTAGACATCTCTGAGGGGTATTGTTCTGTCTCCTACAGTGCTTTAACCTGGAAGTAAAAAATCTAACTCCTTTGCTGATCTTTAGTAATAAGCCGTGTATCTTAATCGTATCAGCACTTTATTCAGTTTGATGAAGGCTTAAAGAAGCTGACGATTATACCACTTTTCTTCTTCTTTCCTCTCTTTTCCCTTTCTCTGTGGTTTTATTGGTAAATGACCTTCCTTATTCAAACCAGATGGTTCTTCCCATCTCAGCCCCTGGAAGTCTCTTTCTCTCAGTAGCAGATGAGTCACTAATAAATAAATAAGTAAAAGGAATTTCAGAACAATGGAATATCCATTTCCTGACAGAAATGTTATGATTATGCTTTTTTCCACCTCACGTTAACCCATTTTACACATTAACAACAACAACTGACTAGGCAGGTGAGTGATGTCCCATAGGGCATTGGTTCTCATCTGGGCTGATTTTGCCCTCCGGAGGATACTCGGCACTGATGGAGACATTTTGCTTGTCGCAACCAGGAGGGGAGGGGTGACGGTGCTACTGACACCT
Source organism: Herpailurus yagouaroundi (assembly GCF_014898765.1). NCBI lineage: Eukaryota > Metazoa > Chordata > Mammalia > Carnivora > Felidae > Herpailurus > Herpailurus yagouaroundi. The sequence goes on along the minus strand of NW_024412377.1, from coordinate 8,889,542 downwards.
GGCTTGAAGAGTCATGGGGCTGGGAAATCAGGGAAGATGGCGGCGTAGGAGGACGCTGGGCTCACCGCGCGTCCTGCTGATCACTTAGATTCCACCTACACCTGCCTAAATAACCCAGAAAACCGCCAGAGGATTAGCAGAACGGAGTCGCCGGAGCCAAGCGCAGACGAGAGGCCCACGGAAGAGGGTAGGAAGGGCGGCGAGGCGGTGCGCGCTCCACGGA
>NW_024412377.1:8842910-8884319 GCF_014898765.1 Herpailurus yagouaroundi | reverse complement strand
GGGTATTGAGGAGGGCACCTTTTGGGATGAGCACTGGGTGTTGTATGGAAACCAACTTGACAATAAATTTCATATATAAATAAAAAAAAAAAAAAGAAAAAAAAAGTCATGAGGCTGCTAGATCCTTTCTCACACAGGAGAGCCCCTAAAACAAAGAGGCACCTGACCCATGGTGGTAGCAGTCCCGAGGTTGAGCAAGTCTGCTGGAGAATATACAGCCACCTGGTGGATGAGGGGCGGGGCTGGGGGAAGGCCCCCTGAGTGCCAGTCTCTGGTCGACCAGCCGTCTGTTCCAGAGAAGAAAGAGGACACTTTGGATAAACTTTTAACTTTTCTTAGTTGTAAGGTTATATTTGTTGGAAATGAATCGTGTTCAGGGGGTTTGTAAACATCGAGGATGTGGTGGGTTGCCTGTGTTTGGTGTGGTTTCCACATTTCTGGGTAGTACAGTGATGATTTCCAGCGAATAACTACAATAGACATTTCCTAGAAGAGCAGTGTCATTTGTCCGCCTTCAGAACTGAATGACTCTTTGCCTCTCAGAATTACACCTCTTTTCCTTGAATTAGAGGCCAGCGAAGGCCCTCGCTGGTGGTGTCCTTGGGTCAGCTCATGGAGCCATGCCTCTCATCTGGGAGGAGTGTTTTTCTGTGAATGCTAAAGATACATGAAGTCAAGGAAGAATCAGGAAGCAGCAATGCTGGCCTGAGCAATGCAGAAAAAAAGTAGGCAGTATTCATGATCCATTTGCCCTGAACCTAGAGAGAAGGCCCAAACCATTGAAAGAACTGAGAATCGTTTTAGGTGGACCGTAGATTAAACCTTAGATAAGTGGATGCTAGGCTCAGGTGTACTTCTGCTGATTTCAGACACCTTTCATTCTGATTTCATAGAGAATGTTGAAGGGAATTCTAGAACTCAGAGGTGTAAAACCATCCATTTGTCTCAGACAACCATAAATCTGACCATCCCTGATTGTGTGTTATTTTTTATATACTCTGCTGCCTTCAAAGAATGCGATGATAATACTCTCAGGTTTAGTTTGGACAGAAGAGGTGCTTTGATAGAAGCAGCAAAGTATTGGGGGGGGGGTGCCTGGGTGGCTCAGTCGGTTGAGCGTCCCACTTCGGCTCAGGTCCCGATCTCGCGGTCTGTGAGTTCGGGCCCCGTGTCGGGCTCTGGGCTGACGGCTCAGAGCCCGGAGCCTGCTTCTGATTCTGTGTGTGTGTCTCTCTCTCTGCGCCTCCTCCACTCATGCTCTGTCTCTCTCTCAAAAATGAATAAATGTTAAAAAAAATTTTAAAAAAAGTATGGATGTTGATTTAGTTTTGTGCTGATTATGTACTTACAGCACGTTAGTATTTACCTAGAAATTGCTACGTTGAGCTTCCAGTGCTCAGGTTTTATTATTTTCCTACAAATCAGCACTAAACAGAAAGAACCTCTCTCCCCTCCTGCTTTGCCCATGTGACACATACACGAACACCTTTTGTCCTAATAATTGAATTACTGCTGGAAGTTGTTAATGATTTCATTGTCCTCGTAGCTTCCTTCCATGTAATGTTCTTACCAATCAAAAATAATTGGTTTGGAAGCTAGGGAAGCCATTGTGTGTGGGATCCCGTTGTGACATATCTGGCCCCATAATTTGATTTATTCCTATTGAGTAAAATCCTTTGAGATCTATAGCCCTCAAGTTGGGAAAGAGAATAATTTTGAAACACATATCATCTATGCTAAGAAACACTGATTGTTTGGTGATCCAGGGTTTTATTGAGTATCTCTTTGCAAACAGTGTGCGGGGTTCTCTGGAGTATGTGCACATCAATATATGATTTGTTCTCTTTAAGACAAAGCTTTCAGTTTTATTAGCAAGATGTGATTTAAACGTGTATGTTTTTGTAGAAGTTTATGGGTTCAGTGAAATATGAGAAAATAGATGTGATCAGGAGGAGTGCTGGGCACTGTGGAGTCTTCTCATCAGAGCTGACCTGTCCCACCGAGCCTCAAGTCTCACTGGTCTTCAGACTGTATTTTACCTGATCTTACTTTTTAAAAACATGTTTTTAATGTTTGTTTATTTTTGAGAGAGACAGACAGAGTATGAGTGGGAGAGGGAAAGAGAGAGGAGGAGACACAGAGTCCGAAGCAGGCTCCAGGCTCCGAGCTGTCAGCACAGAGCCCGACGTGGGGCTCGAACCCACAAATTTTGAGATCACGACCTGAGTCGAAGTCGAACGCTTAACCGACCGAGCCACCAAGCCCTCATCTTTCTATTGATTGGATACAGAAGACTTCTATTTTTATATTATGCATATTCACTCTTTGTCATTCATATTTGATTTTGATATTTCATTTAATACCACCTTCGTTAATAAATGTCACCTTATATTTATTCCAAAACGGATCAACGATAAATAGAAAGGTATTTGAGAATAGTCAGGAAGTGAAGAAGGGAAGAGTTGGCCACGTGTCAAAGGAAATAGTTGAAGTATAGCCAAGAAGCTGTGTTCAGATGGTCCTGTTAAAACAAAGTCTCCTTTTTAAGGGAAGCCTGGGGAGTGAGGAAGCAGATGAAGTGGCAGCAAAACGATTGTTCTTTTAGTGGCTCTTCAAAATGTCAACTTTTTAGGATTATGAGGTAGCACACTAAAACTTCTCCTTTGTACTAACGTTGAGAAATGTCTTCAGTTTCCTAATGCCCTACTTCACCAATGCGCTTTCAGGGTGAGCTCTTTGAAGAGGTGGAATACAAGTTTCTTTCAAAACCATAGTGCCTTAGGGGCGCCTGGTGGCTCCGACTTCGACTCAGGTCATGATCTCACAGTTCGTGGGTTCGAGTCCCGCATCGGGCTCTGTGCTGACAGCTCAGGGGGCTGGAGCCTGCTTCGGATTCTGTGTCTCCCTCTCTCTCTGCCCATCCCCTGCTCACGCTCTGTCTCTCAAAAATAATAAATAAACATTAAAAAATTAAAACAAAACAAACAAAAAACCAAAACCATAGTGCCTTCAAAGTAGGAAAAGTCGTGTTAGTGAATACTTGGACAAATTCCATCATTTGAAAGGAGACCTCTTCAAAACATAACTGACTGTCCTTAAAAGGCCATAGCAAAAATGAATTACTGTAGCAAATACTGTCATATTTACTAGTTTCTATTGGCTACAATAGAGCATTCTTTGAGAAAAGTCTTATAACAGTTGGTTCCTTGTTTTGTGATATAAATGTGGGTATTTGGTTCCATCAGTGGTTGGAAGTAGCCTTAATTGTTAGTTAACATTTAATCCCATTTCACCTAATTACAGAAGGTGATTAATGCTATTAAAAAAACATAGAACAGGGTTAAAGGGTTTGGGTATTAAAAGATAGGGTGCAGGGGCACCTGGGGGGCTCAGTTGGATAAATATCGGACTCTTGGTTTCAGCTCAGGTTATGATCACACGGTTCATGAATTCAAGCCCTATGTGTGGCTCTGTGCTGACAGCTCATAGTCTGCTTGGGATTCTCTCTCCCTCTCTCTCTCTCTCTCTCTCTCTCTCTCTGCCCCTCTCCCTCAGAATGAATAAATAAACTAAAAAAAAGGTAGGGTGCATTGTGTGAAATTCTGAATAGTGTGGTCAGGGTAGACCATGTTGAGAGGTGTCATTTGACCTGAAGGTTCAGGAAGGTGGGGGCGTGTGGATCTTAGGGGGAATGAAAGTCAAGGGGACAGCTGATGAGGTCCCTAGGTGTGAGACTACCTAATAGTCTCGGAGTATGACAAGGAGGCCACTTGTGGCTGCAGACAGGAAGGGTAGGTCATAGGCATTGTAGTCCTGACATCAGACTGGCCGTGGGAGGACCAACCCAACAGTTTTATAGACCACCGTGAGGGATCTTTGGCCTCCACTCTGCCGAGTTTTGAGAAGAGAGCGGACACGACTTGATTCACGTTTTACAAGAACTCTCTGCTGACCTGCAAAATTGTTGGCGGGGAGGGGCAGAGTGGAAGCAGGGAGCTCAGTTAGGAGGCTCTCAGTGGGATCCAGGCGAGATGTTGGCCGGAACAGTGGTGTGGAGATGGTGAGAGAAGTGATGCTATTTTGGATGCGTTCTGAAGGTCAGAGATTCGCTGGCCAATTGGGAAGGGGTGTCAGAAACGGGGATAAAAGGTGACTCCAGGTTTTTTTGACACAGCAATTGGAAGGACAGGTAAAATTGCCATCCAGTGAGAGGGGAGACAGTGAAACGGGGGGGGGGGGGGGAAGAGGTCAGTGGTTATTGCCGTTATGTTATGTTACTGTTATGTTATTGTGTTACATTATGTTATTATGTTATGTTACGTTATGTTGTTATGTTATGTTATGCTACGTTATGTGGCAGCAGTTTCTCAGACGTCTAGGTGGAGGGGTCCAGTAGGCAGGAGATTATAGGAGTCTGGAGTGGAGCATAGAGGTCTCAGGTCACAGTGGGAATGTAAAGCATGAAAGCATAGAGTTGGCGATCGTATTCTGTAGACATAAAAGTGGAGTGTGTATGTATTGAGAATGGGTGTGTGTGTGTGTGTGTGTGTGTGTGTGTGTTTCTGTTCAAGTTATTTTCTATGGTTTGCAGCATAGAGGGCGGTACCGGTAAGAACGTCCCAGTACCTTTTAGCATACTGTAATAATGCTATTTAGATTATGATTTGCAAGGGAGAGGTTTCTGAAGGATCTTTATTCTTTGGGCACAAAAAGAAACCTCATGGTTTTTTGGGAGAAAAATTCTGCTGTAGTAATGAAATATAAGTGACAATGTAGGCAGACTCTTTGCCACGCTCTATACAGCAGTACTTATCGAGAGGTCATGTTTTATGGTAGATCTTGGATTGGTGGGGGTTTGCCAGTTTTCTTCAAGAGCCGTGTTTGCTTACTTATTTTTGAGAGAGGGAGAGAGAGAATCCCAAGAAGTTTCCACAGTGTCAGCACAGAGCCCAGCGCGGGGCTGAAACTCACAAAGTGTGAGATCATGACCTGAGCTGAAATCAAGAGTTGGACGCTCACCCAACTGAGCCACCCAGGCGCCCCAAGAGAGCCATGTATTTAAATGTCACGTCACAGTAGCTGAGGTCACTGCTCGAACTAAAATAAATTAAACGTTGTAAGAGGTATCTAAATTACTTGGTTTAGCCTCTTTGTAAATGTGTAATATAATCAATTATAGCACTTGCTAAAAAAAAACAAACAGAAAAACAAGCAACCTCTGGCTTCCATAGGATGCAATTGTTATAAGCAGTAAAGTTATGTGTATGTTCTTTTGCCTTTTCCTATTTTGTAACTGGAACACATCTTATGTGCATTATGGAATTTTTAGATGCAGTTATCAGAAATCCAATTAAGATGCTAGAACAGTAAAATTTACAGATGAGCTTAAAAGCACTTAGCTCTAACAGGGAATTAGTTATAAACCTCTGTGTAAAACATTACTGATCATGTATCTTTTGAAATGTTACCAACTATAATATGAAAACCATAGCATTCGCAATTGAGCTCTAAAATTGACTAAAAGAGGGATTACAGAATGGACTGGCAGTTGGAATGTTAGCATATCTGCAAAGAGTGGTTTCATAGCAGAAAGTGTGAGTGCTGTTTTGTTTAAAATCTGTAACACTTCTTACCAGAAGAATCAAACGTGAGAGTATACTATTTGTCTAGCCAGTAAGTCTTGGTTACAAACCATTCTTAAAAAAAAAAAACAATAAAGCAAAAAACAAAAAGAAACTTTGTGTGTTATTACAAATACACCATGTATACGTTCCAAAACATCACATGCTCTATCTAGGATACTTCATGAAATCACTGCTACTTAACTCCCCTGTGAGTGAGCAAGTATCATAGAGTAAGAACACTGCTTTTTAAAAAAAGTAGCTTGAGAGCCAGAATTGGAGGCGAGAAGTAGTAATTTTTTCATTCTCGGTACTGCAGTTTCTATTTTCACGGGAAACTGAAGTGGAAATACTGATACTGATTATACTGACAGAGTCACTGCTCCTCTGGCATTTCCTGGCAGATTAGACACCCAGGACATACGCAGCACAGTCCAGTTTTTGAACTTCAAATTTGTCATCTAGTACAACTGGTGAGGTTTTACAAAGTCTTTTATTGTAGTATCATCTGATGGAACCATAAGTATCTTTAGAGGTTTAACCTGGTTGTGATTTACATGGTGAACGAATGTATGATTGACATTTGTGTAAAAATGGGGCAACAATTTACCCAGGTTGTTTTTTTCTGTATTGTGATAGTTCCTGGCATATACGGCAAATAAAGAACTCAGGGAAAATCTGTTTGTCTGTTTCCGGTAGTCTCCATGCTTCTACTGTGGTAAGAGGAGGTAATGAGGACAGAGGGCTTCATACAAAATACAGACCCTGCCTGGCCTCATGGTGCTTGGTCGTATGGGGAGGAAGATGTGCTGCTGAGAAAAAGTCTAAGTGGGAAAAAGGCAGGATGAAGATAATCATCAAGGGTGAGAGTCAGGGATGGAGAGTTCTGGACAGAGCATGTGCAAAGGCCCTGAGACAAGAGAAAGCTTGGACCCTTCCCTGATTGGAAGAAGGCCAGTAAGAAAAGGGAAGGTGACCGACAGAGCCCTCCAGGGCCATGTAGAGGCTCCAGAGAGCCAGGTCATGCCGGACTTTGTTTTTCCCTAAGAACTGGGAATTTACTCTTCCTGCAGTATCTTCATGGTGATGGAAGCAAGGATGTTTTCATTATTATTGGCATTGCTGCTGTTTAGTGCTTGTTTGTTCTGTGTTTCCAGCCTTCTTGCCCTATGAAGGTCTGCATTTGGAACTTGGCTGGTGTGGAGTAAGTGTGAATTGCAGCTCTAGGCACGGTGTTTTAAGTATGACAGCTGTGGCACAGAAACGAACTATGTCAGTCATTCCTGGAAAAAAGAAGGCAGCATTAAAGGAGAACGAAGATTCCATACAGGAAGGGAGCTGGGGCTGTGTCTTAGCAGACAGTCCTGAAGGAGATGTTATGGCAGTCGATTCACAGTCTGAGTCTAGGATCAGGTTGTATTCCTAACCTGTTAGCTTTGCAGCCTTGGAGGCACTCTTCACTGTGAAACGTCGCAGAGCCTAATTCATTAGGTTTTCCTAATAAATGAGGTAATACGTGTAAAGCACTTAACCCGGGGTGGCATACCTGAGTTTACTGAAATTATTAGCTATCATTGTTGCTGCTACTACTTTTATTATTTGATTAAGTTGGTAACAAGAAGGGTGGACAAGTATAGAATAATTAATGCCTTGGAGCTAAGAATATACATCCATGATAAATAGATCCGTAAGCGGGGATGCAGGGTTCCTGTAGAGCAATGTTAGTAGATAAGATTAGAAAAAACAGGATGCATACTGATATTTTACTGCTTATATCCTAACCTGCCGCTTGCAAACAGCAATTCTGGGCTTATTCACTCAACAAACACTTCATGTTCTCCATGTCACTCAACCTTCTGCCCCCTTACCCTACTCATATCACCTGGGCATTTAACCACCTGTAAAATTGTAGGGGTTTCTTTGTGTGTGTCTGTAATGACATCCTTATCAGGCAGTATTTAAGAAAAGCAATGATGCCCCTTGTTTATGTTGTTACGAGAGTTGAGAGTTGTTCTGGAAAATGTCTGAGAAGACTTTTGAGAAGTGTATATTGGTCACCAGAAGATCGAATTAAACGTGGAAACAAGCGTGAGAAACAAGCATGAGCAACTCTAGTATAAAGCTGAATTTGAGCTACAGTGTCTGTGATTTTGTTTTACACAGTCATTTGGAGGGAGAAAGTCCAGCCACCAAGTACATGCTGTAAGAAGTCCCAGACGTGCTGTGGGCCCCTAAAACAAGGGTTCCTGAAGAACCCACAATGCGCGTGGCTCCAGCAGAAAAGCTCTCTCTGCCTTTCAGCATTGTGCTGACCATGAACAACAGGTCTTGTCAGCCTTTTTTGGATCCTGGTTGGAAGGTTTGTGTTGAAATTGTAGTATGTTACATTGTGTATTCTTCCTTTTCCTGGATGCTCATGTAGGATCTCAAAACATGTAAGAGAGCAGACAGGCATCATTTCTGTTATATGGAAATGATATTTTTTCTTTAATAATACACGTGGTGATTAAATATGCACATTTGTAGCTCAGCTCAAATTTATGAAATTTGACACTAAGTAAGCTAACCCGTACTTAATGTATATTAGCTCTCCTGCTTATTGACCCCAAAGATCAAAGATACCCTTATGAGTAAGAGTTTTTTACATTATTCCAAGTCTAGATGACACGATTTGCATTACTCATTAGAATATAAGTAGAAACTTGTGGGCAGAGGGTAGTCAGTCATATTATTCTCCTGCTTACCACCCTCTCTGCAAATCTTGTGTACCTGGGAAGAGTGTTTTTACCGTGGTCTACAAGGACATGACCCCGTTGACAGCCGTATCCCAGCTACACTTGGCATTTCCTTGTTTCTCACAGACCGGTGTGTTTCTACCACAGTGCCTTTGCACCTGCCACAGGTTCCCCCCAAACATCTTTGACAGAACTGTACGCCTTGACCTGACTGGCTCGTCCTTATCTTCTTGGGCTCTATTCCATTGGAGGGCTCATTTCTGTGTCTGTTTTATTGCACAAGATTTAATCATATGACAGTAGAGGTCATTGACCTATGAAAACTGATGTTTTTAATATTTAAGATGCACTTTAGTATTTAGAAATTTAGCCCTGATGTCAGTAGTACAGGAATGTTTTTAAAGCACAACTGTCTAATGAAGGATGTGAAATTTAAAAAATGCACGTTCTCCAATCAACAAATTTGGACATCGATGTATCTTTACTCACTGATTTCAACTCTCTAAGCAGATTGTTTGAGAATTTGATAAATTTGAGAATAGTCTTATATAATATTAAAGGGATTTCTGTAATCAGTTTCCATTTTGGTTTGCAGTAATCTCTGAAGCGCTGTAATTCTGGGTTGGTTCCTTGTGCCAGTAACTTACGTCATAACGGTCGAGCGTATGGCCGTCCAGACGTAGCGTTCTGAACGGGTTCTGTAGCCCAGCATCAGCCACGTTATCGCTAAGTGTAGTATGTCCCATGCCACATACGTGTGAAAGGGAGATGTACTCTGGGGCGTACTTCCTTAAACCTGGGTCTGTATTTGACCCCCAGTCATTCATTCTGCAGGTCTAACCATCGCTGCTCTTTTACGTTCTATCCTGACTGTGCTTTGCCATTTTCACTAACGTTTCCTGCTCCTCCCCTCTCTTTGCTGTACAGTTTGCTTGTTCTCTGAGACTCGGATTGCTGCTTACTGTCATCCAGACTCAGATTTGGTGGATAGAGAGAAACATGGCCTTTCTCAAAACCTCATTCACTTTGTGCCGCGGACGTAATAAAGGCCACTTCCTCAGGGTGACACTCAAGTCCCAATTACATGTCCAGCCTCCTCTCCAGCAACATCGCTCATTACCTCCTTTCCTCCTGCCGTGCCTGACCGACTGCTGCTATCATCCCTTGTTTGCTTATCTTCCTGGACACTTGTTCCTTATTTGTGACAGCAGGAGCTGCATTCGGCTTTGTATTCTTCTTAGTCTTTCTGGGTCTGAATACCTCATGATATTACAGACTCCCAAGGGCTGAGGTCCATGTTTCATCATCTCCGTGCCTCCTGGTTCATAGCATGCTGGCTGACACATAGTTATCACTCGGTGGATCCTTGTGAGTTGAAGATGTTGTGTGCTGCCGAACCAAATACCGTTTCCAACTGAATATCGTCTTCAGTCTGTGTTTTCTAGATGTGTTTTCTTGCAACCATATACTATCAATTCATCACTTAGATAAAGCATTTGAAGAGTCAAGGTCAGTTCTCCATCAATATCTTTTCTCTCTCGGGAGTTGATGGCTGAAGGCATGGTTCTCCGATTGGCTCATGCCCCCATCGTCTGGCTTGTTAGGATTGAGATCGCTGGGTCCCAGACCCACAGTTTCTGATCCGGTTGGTCTGGGCTGGGGCCCAAGAATGTGCATGTCTAACACGTTACCAGGTGATGCGGCGGCTGCTCTCCCAGAATCCCACTGAGAGAGCCTGTTTTAGGGTCACCTGGGATCGCTGGGTATCTCTGTACTAAAGCAGCTGAGTCAGAGAGTGCTAAGTCTGTGGAAAAATCTTCCCGTCAGGGTTAAACATTAGCACTGAGTTGCGCACGTCTCATTCACCCCTTTGTGTGACAGTTTTGTTCCTCCACCTAATGAGAGAAGATGCTTTCCTACCGCCTCTCCACTGGCCTTCCCTTAACTGGCAGGGAAGGTGCTTTCACCTGCGGGGTGCGTATGTTGAACTCTGTTTAGTTTGTTGGCCCACGCTTGCTTTCCCTAAAGAATTCCTGGTGAACACGGGTCGTCTCGGTGCCCCCCAGGTAGCAGTTCACGTAATCCTCCCAGGAAGCCCGGGGATTGTCTTTGTTTTTCCCATGCGAGGAGGTTAGGCGCTTAGTGTGAGGCCATATACACAGGAAAAGTGGGTGAACCAGGGGTTGAGCCCAGGAAGTCTGGCTCTGAGTCTGGACACCTCACCGCTGTCGGCTGATCTCTCTCTAGGTGGGAAAAACAAAACAAAACAAACAAAAAACCCGAAAAACAAAATACTGCTGTTGTCCTCGTTGTGGCTTGATGGCTTCTCCACAAATCCTCTTGGCATCTCCAGTTAGTATCTGGTCTAAGACTGCCTTCTGGGCCTCAGAGGATTTTTACGCTTCAATGGGAAACCCTTAGTGACCATCACTCTTTAAGGGACTGTGTCTTAATCAGATTTATTTTGGTCAGTGAGTGCAGCTGCACCTTACGATTACAGCGTATTTTCATCGCTTGCTTTATACAAAATGACAGCACAGGGAAAATGACCCAGTTCAGAAGGGAACAGTGGGTCCTCTTGTCGTATGATCTTGCACTTCTGATTTCATAGTTTTACATGCACCATCATAGTTGGCCTTACGCATAAAAGCAGCAACAAAAAAGCATGAGGCATTATCCTGATTTCACAGAGAAGGAGCTGAGTCTTGGGGAGGCTGAAGAAGTTCTCCTTTACCAAACTGCAGGAATGGGATGCGGGCTCAGCTCCGGGTTTTCAATTCAGAGTTTGATATTGGTTTCACGACATATTAGGAATTTATATTCAATCGAGTTTCCATTAAAATTTGTAAATTTCCGGTGGGGCTTTGCAGATATTGAGTGCAATATTTAAATTAGATTTCTGAGTATTCATTTATTCAAGTGTTTACTGAGCCTCTCCTTTGAGCTAGGCGTTCTTCTAGGTGTGTAGAATATATTAGCAAACAAAACACTGAGACAGCTGTTACAACACCATGCTGGTAGGAGAGGACAGTAAGCAGTGAGCACAAATGAGTCAATTATATTGTATGTTGGAACCTGACAAGTGCTATGGAAAACAAAAGAAGAGTAGAGCAAGGCAGGATAGAAAGAGCAGGAAGAGGATGTCGTTGAAATTTTCTGGGTAGTTAGGCAGAGGGACGGTTAAGCAAGACGTGGAGAAGGTGAGGGAGTTAACCGTGGACCTGGCTGGGAGAAGACAGGTCCAGGTGCAGAGAGCATTGCTGGCAGGGAAGGGCCACATATGGGAGTGGACTTCAGGAATGGCAGGTGGGACAATGTGGCCATGGAGAGAACAGCAGGGGACTAATTTAACGAAATGATGCTTACCCAAATTTTCTAGGGCCTTGTTTGGCATTGAAAGTGTTGACCTAAGGTGTGGCCTGATCTGACATAGACCTAGTCTGGTGCTCTAGTAAGAATAGACTGTAGGGAAGCTATGGTGGAGACTGTATCATCAAGCCAAGTGAGTAAACATGGATTGCTCAGACTAAGGAGAGTCAACAGTGGAGGTGGGGAGAGACGACCAGGTGCTGGATATATCTGACAGGTTGAGGCAGCTAAAGTACCTGATGGCTTGGGTGTAAGGTGGGAAGGAAAAGGTGAGTCGGGGCGATTTCCAAGACTTTTGACCTGAACAACTGAGAAGGATGGAGTGGGCACCGACTGAGAGGCAGAAGAAGGTGGGTGGAGCAGGTTTGGGAGGTGGATAAGCTTAAGAGAGGAGTTGTGAGTTCCACAGCGTCTTGGCATCTAGATGTCGGTGCTGTGAAGACAGGGGAGAAGGGCGTGTGGTCCAGGCTGGATATAGTGACTTGAAGTTCATCAGCACCTGCCAGCAGGATGAGATCCCCCAGGAAGGGAGTGTAATACAGAAGATGAGAAAGACTGCTGAGCCCTGGTGCGGGTGTCGTTAGGGGGTCAGAGAGGAGGTAACGAATGCCAATGAAGTGGGAGGAAAACCAGCCGAGTATGATGTTCATGAAGCCAGACAAGAAGATTAGTCAAGGCTTTGGAGATAAAGAATCCTGAAAATGCTGTAGGTAGCTAAAGAAGGCAGGCCCGAGAATTGCCATGAGTCCCTGGGAGTCCTACCAAAGCTGTTTTAGTGGGGTGACAGGAGCAGGAGCTGCATGGGGTACCGCCCGTAAAATGGGGAGACTGTGGAAGAGGTTGGGGACAAATGGATCCTTCAAGAAGTGTACTCCCTTCTCAATTTTAAGATGCTTTGATTAGGTTTCCTAGGTTGGAATATTATTCAATTATGTTCAATAGAAAAAAAGGTTCAAAAAGGAAAAGGTTCAAAAAGAAAAAAAAAAAGGCATTGAGAGCAAGACACAGAAGCAGGCCAGACAAAGACACTCAGAGGAAAAAGAGAGACACGGCAGTGGCTCCCGGAGAGATCACGGGAACTTTCATCTGTGAACGTGCACAAGGGAAGACACATTATCAAACCAGTTTGCTGTTGTTCTTTTCCAGCTGCCTCTTTTCTTTCTGATGAGTAATTAATTGGGTTTTCTGTGAACGAGTAATCCTAACATATGTCTTTTAGCTCTCTGTTAAATTTCTTACCTGCCTGTGTTTCAGAGGTAAACCATGAGCTAGTTCCACAAAGGGTCAGTGTAATTCCAAGATCTAGGAAAAACTGGTTTCAAACTCCGTGGAAGCAAGAATGGTGAGGTTTTAAATTTTAAATAGATAGGATCTTTTCACTAAGTGTGTATTTTTTTTTTTAATTTTTCAACATTTTTTATTTATTTTTGGGACAGAGAGAGACAGAGCATGAACGGGCGAGGGGCAGAGAGAGAGGGAGACACAGAATCGGAAACAGGCTCCAGGCTCCGAGCCATCAGCCCAGAGCCCGATGCGGAGCTCGAACTCCCGGACCGCGAGATCGTGACCTGGCTGAAGTCGGACGCTTAACCGACTGCGCCACCCAGGCGCCCCTCACTAAGTGTGTATTTTTGAACTTGATACTGTTTGTGTCATCCCAGGATATGTAGAGGTTTTCCCGTAGCTTCTGTGACCTGTGATGCTGATGCAGCCTCCTTTAGGACAGGGAGCTCTCTGCCATTACCTCTGCATGAGGCTGTATACATGGAAATTGGAAATGCCCCATGTGAACTCAGATAAGTTTCTCTCACTGTCTTCCTCAGTTCTCTACTGATTGATTTTTTTTTTTAAGTTTTTTTTTGAGAGAGACAGAAAGAGTAAGTATAGGGGAGGGACAAAGAGAGAGGGAGAGAGAGAATCCCAAGCAGGTTCCGTGCTGACAACAGAGAGCCCAATCTGGGGCTCAAACTCACGAAACCATGAGATCATGACCAGAGCTGAGATCAAGAGTTGGTCGCTTAACTGACTGGGACACCCAAGTGCCCCGAATTCTCTCTTGATCCTTGTTATTGTTCTCTGTTGCCGTTAGACCATCACTTAGTGTCAAGGGAGGAAAATAATGGTCCAGAATTGTACGGATCAAGTTTTGTGTATTTACTATTAAACAGGGATTCTGTTATTATTTTTTTTCTAACTTGAAGAATGCGCTTTTCTTTTTAATCCTTTTGGACCTTCAAGAAATTTTTTTGTTGTTTTTTCATTTTTGAGAGTGAGAGAGACAGAGTGTGAGTGGGCGAGGGGTAGAGAGAAAGAGGGAGACACAGAATCTGAAGCAGGCTCCAGGCTCTGAGTTCTCAGCACAGAGCCCAACAAGGGGCTCAAACTCACAAACCACAAGATCGTGACCTTAGCTGAAGTCGGATGTTTAACTGATTGAGCCACCCAAGTACCCCCCCTTTTGGACTCTTATAATCATAATCACCTTTGATGATAATGAGTAGCTCTACAGGTAGCATATTGAGGTTAGTTGCTGGGTGACATTCTTGGGCTAAGCCCGGGGTAGTTGTCCGTGGTGGGCACTGCAGAATACGAAGCTAATAATTGAAAGCTAATGAATCAAAAAGGTAAAGGAAAGAGGGAGCAAATAATGGATAACATTGGATACAGTTAAGGAGGGAGCAAGGTCAAGGTTTGTAAGCTAATTCTTAATGTAGAGAGCGAGAACAGACAGAGGGGGGAGGGAAAGAAAGCGTAGGGCTGACTTGAGGTGGGAGAAAGCATTCTATGACTGTCTGACTAGAAACCATACTCAAAATATTTACTTGTCCTTTCTGGAAATCGTGGAATGGATTCAACTGCCCTCTGTCCTAACCAATTATATACCACTGATTAGAATATAAATAGCTTTTTTCTGGCTAGGCTCTTGAGTATTAAGACTGAGATTTTTGAGATTACTCTTATGATCAGCACCCTATGAAACATACTGTGTTTACCAAAATCACAAATGGAATTGTCCATTGCCAAAATGAACACTTGGCATCAACATGTAGGCCAAGCAAACTCCCAGAAATATAAACACTATTGCTGGTTGAGTCAGTACTATAAGCCGAATACAGCGCTTCTGTGGGAAGGTCCTGGTTAGACTCTGTTGAATGACTTTAAAAGTGGATCACCACACAGGCTCTGTGTTGATTAACAAGGAAGCAGAAAGCCAACTGGTCCTGTTGACTGTGGATGGATGAAACCAATTACCATCAGGCCCCCAGAGTCTAGTTAGGAAATTCCTTTAAGAAATAACTGGAACTGAGAAAACACAGCACCATTTCTCTCAATCACGCAAAGACTTCTTCTCCTGAAAGGTAGAGTTTAAGCCAAGATCTTGTTGATGGCATTTGAATATTCTAGTAAATCTGCTCCATGATAGACCATGTGTACAGATATTCATTATATATTACCTTAAAGATGTACATTGTCATTGGTGAATGTATTAGTCAGGGTTCTCCTGAGAAACAGCACACACACACACACACACACACACACACACACACACACACACACATTGTCGACCCTTGAACAACATGGGGGTTAGGGGTGTTGACTCCCTTGCAGTCAAAAATTCACATAGTGTAATGGCATGGGTGGTAATTTATTTTCCTAAATAGCATCATGAAACACACTGCATTGATGATATTAATTTGAATTTTGTTTATTTTATTACACTTTATTTTATAATTTTAAAATTTATATTTGTATTTGCTGTAAATTGCTATAAACACTCTTAGGCTAGTTGTATATTCTCTGTGCTTAGGGAAGTTTACAATAAATGTACTTAAAAACTGGATGTCCTTTTTTTTCTCTTAAAGTTATATCATTTTAGACCATGGTGTGTGTTTACTCCTGTTGAACCTAACAGTGTTTGGACTCAGGGAAGCAATTTGGTGAATATTTTAGCATTCATTTTTGACCAAAGGAAATTAAAAGTAGAAAGAACAGAAGGGAAAATTTGCCTTGCACAGGATGAAATCTGTGAAAATTATGTGTACAAGTATGAAAAAGTTCTCATCACCAAACGAATCTTGGATTCTCTTTGGTATCTTAAAATGTGTTAAAGGTAAGCATGAAATAATGTTTCTACAGGGGCGTCTGAGTGGCTCAGTCGGTTAAGTGTCTGACTTCAGCTCAGGTCATGATCTCACGGTTCATGAATTGGAGCCCTGCGTTGGGCTCTGTGCTGACAGCTCGGAGCCTGGAGCCTCCTTAAGATTCTGTGTCTCCCTCTCTCTCTGCCCCTAACCCACTTGCATTCTGTCTCTGTCTTTCTCAAAAATAAATAAACATTAAAAAAAATAATGTTTTTACAGAATTCTTAACAATGGCCCACTTATAATTAATATTGTTATTGAAAGTTTTTAAAAAAAATATACCCCTGGACAGTATAATGCATAAGTAATTCATTAAGGAAGGTATCTATGGACATATTGGCATAGTTATGCTTTTCATTTAAAAACTTCAGTAACTATTTCCACATTGTTTATTTCTAATCACCCCTTAAAGACAGAGCAACTTTGCCTTCTGTACAGCATGAGGGAAAAATTTGATAAATGGTTCTTTGAAATGTTAAAAATGTCATTGTACTTGTATTTTTCTCAAGCTGACAACATATGGCATATTTCTAATTTTTCTACTAGGATTTCCTTTTTAGTGACTGACATATACGTGATTTAAAAAGAAATCACAAAATTCTTCAAGTAGAAATTGTAAAGGAACAGTTGCTTTGTATATAAACCTATTTCCAGTTTCATTTTTTAGTTTTTAACATTTTATTAAGCATGATCACCTATTTGCTACTATATTTTGAGTTATAATTCTCTGTATTAGACATTCATTCATTCATTCAACAAATCATTATGGTTTATGGCCATAATGTTGCTAGGCTGTATTTTAGGTACTGAGGAATGTGTCAGTGTACAAACGAAGTTTCTTTTTTCGGAAGGCTTTATGTTTCAGATGTTCTCATTTAATTTAGTTGATCATCTGCTTATGCTTATCTAAATGTAGACTAGGTATAATTTTGGGGGATCTAAACATTAAATATGGTGAAAAACAACCCTTGAAAATTTTTTCTTAGCTTTCATATTCTGTTTATTTTATTCACAATTAAATTTTCCATGTTTATTTATAAGTGTCAAGTCATAGGTTGGTTCCTGTATTAGTTTCTGTTAGTATTATAGGGCTGCTATAAGAAACTTACACAGATTGGGTGGCTTAAGTAACAAATTTATTTTTCTTATTTATTTTAAATTTTTTAATGTTTATTTTTGATACAGAGAGAAAGAGTGCGAGTGGGGGAGGGGCAGAGAGAGGGAGACACAGAATCCGAAGCAGGCTCCAGGCTCTGAGCTGTCAGCACAGAGCCCAATGAAGGGCTTGAACCCACAGACTGTGACATCATGACCCGAGCCGAAGTCAGATGCTGAACCGCCTGAGCCACCCAGGTGCCCTGAAATAACAAATTTATTATCTCATATTTCTGGAAACTAGAAGTCCGAGATCAAGGTGTCCAGAGGGCTGTGAGGGAAAATCTATTCCACACTTCTCCTGTGGTTGCTGGCAGTCTTTGGTTTTCCTTTGCTTCTACTGCATCACCCCCATATCTGCCTCCACCATCATGTGACAGTCCCCCTATATGAATGCTTTTTCTAATGGCATTCCTTTTTGAAGGACAGCAGTCATATTGCATTAGAGGCTTACCCTACTCCAGTATGATTTTGTCTTAACTAATTACATCTGCAATGGCCCTATTTCCATATAAGGTCACATTCTGAGATACGGAAAGTTAGGATATCAACATGGGAATTTTGGGGCGAGATGCAATTCTGTCCCTAATAGCTACCATGGTGTGAATGAGAGCTTTTTTACTTATTGAACAAATATTCATTATATACCTACTAAATTGTAGCATTGTGCTAAGGATAAGTGATACAGAAGGGTTTTTTTTGTTTTTGTTTTGTTTTGTTTTGTTTTGTTTTGTTTTGTTTTTTAAGACACGTTAAGGTCCTGATTTTTAACGCTGACTGGCAGGTAGGTCATCCATATAATGTTGGTAAGACCAGTGTCAATGTCCCTGGTTGTTCCACGTACTAAAAATTGGGACAGAAAACTGGTTTCCATCTTGGATATGCTCTCCTACCATCGCAGTGATTTCTCCGTCAATCCTTAGCCATTAAACCACTGGAGAATCGGGTTTTAGCCATGTCACATTAGGTGACCCAGTTCTGGGTACATTCCAGCTCTTGTTTGCCAAGGCAATAGCTCCCTGGGCACTCAGTCATGTACAGGATGGTTCCCTCATTTTACCTTCCTACTCTTACTTACAGCAAGCTTTGTGATAAGCAAATTTGACTCAGATACTTCCCGTGCAGCTTGAGTGAGACACTAGTAAGACTTACCATACATGAGGCTTAGGAGTGAAAAAGTAATCCCCAGAGGAATATAATGGTTAAGAAGAAGACACATTTAGTTCTTGAGGTTTTTTTTTAATAAAAATCATCAAGGCATCAACGAACTGGAAACTGAATAAACATGGGATCTCTAAAATGGCTGAGATTAAAGTAAACAACAGGTGCTCTATGAATCCGTCAGTTCTACAATTAAAAACAAAGTGATATAGACATTCTGGGTTATGCTACTTTACGCTAAAACAGATTTCCCAATTTTCAGAATGCGTGAAATAATTATAGCTGGGAGATTGCTTTCATTTTAATGGGAATTTGCAAATGCAAATCCCAGTTTGCTTCAGGAGTTGCATTATTAGATTTCAAAATCTGGCACGGAATGGTCTGTGTGTGCGTGTGTGTGTGTGTGTGTGTGTGTGTGTGTGTATTTCAATCTATCCATTCCTAACTTAGGAGGATTCATAATGCATTCAAGATAGTGGCTTTATAAATTTTAAAAAGTCTTTGAGGAAATGTTGCACATCCTTAGAAATATGTATTAAAATATTTCTATAAAGATGTTCTTAAATATCACCTAGGTTTTCTTTGGATAAATGTGGTTTTTCTTTGGTTAAATAGGAAGTCTTGTTTTTTCCGTTCCATTTACTTGGAACATTGGAAGGTTGGAGCCAGGAGGAGAATGTTAGTACAAAAACTAGTGTCTTCACTGAGCTCTGAGCAAGTGAAGATCTTAATAATTTGACTAGGACCCAAATGAAGTTATCTTGATTCTAAGTCTAAATGAGATAGCAGTGCTTGAACCACTTTAGGTTACTGATATTTCATAATTTAAAGATACATCAAACTACTCTTCAGATTCTCTGTGTCATATCAAATGTTATATTCTTTGATTTTTCCTTTAAAAACCCGGTTCTCTTAAAACAAAACAAACAGCCCTTGAAAAAAGTTTACTTTTTGAGATTTCATTGATCCACATTGGGTCAGAGTTCATCTCTTAGGAATGTGAATAATCGTTTGTGTTCTTTAATGGGCATCAGAAAGTGAACTACTTAGAACTAGTTGAAATGTGAGTCCAAACTTTGTAGCTTTAGATTGGACTCAAGATCAGATCATTGTAGGTTTTTTTTTTTTTGCTATTATCCTCAATATCATAGCGATGAGATAGATGTATTTTGGGGGGCTAAAGTCTGTTGGCAGTCTTGATTATATGTTGCTGGGATCAGCATTATGGAAACAGAAGCTTGACTTATTTATTTTTTTTCCTTCTGCAATACTGAAGGAGTCTGGCTGGATAGCTTAACAGTGTCAGTGTGGCAATATTCGTTCTAATAGATGATGTGTAATTTGTTCAGGAGGACATTTAACAAGGGTAAGTGGCATCTTCAGGAAAGTGTTCGTCTGCCATCAAGGATGTCACTTCCTCTGTTCATGTTATTGCCTGCCTAGACTTCCACCAATCATCCTCTAAAGCGAAAATGAAATGAATTGCTGTAATTTTTCTCTGGAGAAAAAGAGAGAGTGTGTTGGGAACTGCTCACGAGGCAACATTTTTTGAGACGTAGTTAGGTTTTCTGGTTTCTTTTTCATCGCCGTATTTTCAGATTATTTTGTAAGACAAGAAATGCCACCTTTTCATGACTCTCCGGTTCCGTGATGAATCCGTGGGAGGACTGACATTCCCTACCAGGCATTTTGGAAAACGAGCAGATCCGTTGCCTGCCCTCGGTCATATAACATTAAGGCCTGGTTTTAATCCTTGGTTTCAGACTGAGCCAAGTTAATATTTCTTGCATATAGTGGTGCTTCACATGTTGGAAAAGAAGTACCTACCTACTCTGGTTGTCTCTAAAAGCAGTACTGTCCCATAGAAATAAAACGGGAGCCACACAGGCAATTTAAAAGTTTCTAGTCGCCCTGTTAAAAAATGCAAATAGAAACAGATGAAATTAAAGTTTGAGTTAAACCACCGCAGCCAACATATGATTGCAACATAGTCAATATAAATCACTATTAAAGAGATACTTCACGTTGTTTTTTTTAATGAAATTTTTGCCCTCGTAAGTATATTTGTATGTAAGTGTAATTTTATGAAATTTTTGCCTGTAAGTGTATTTTACACTTACAGAACATTTTAATTTAGAGTCACTTCATGTTAAGCGCTGAATCCTTACATGTCGCTGGCTAGTGGCTGCTGTGCACTGACGAGCACATTCTGAGCTAAACATCCCCAGTGCCTTGGAAGAAGATCGATAGTTTTAGAGGTTTGAGCCTGTCCCCTGTCATGGCCTAACTGACCTACGTCTTATTAATGGTACTCTTACATTGCAGCTATAGTCTCTCTGAGCTAGAGGAGAGATTCACTTGGTCTGACCTGGTGAAGGGACTGGGGTGGTACATGCACAGTCACCTGGGAATCTTTCTAACCTCCCGTCTGATTGTATACATCTGGAGTGGATTCTAAGATTCTGATTTGTAACCAGCAACCAGGGGATACTGATAAAGCTGGTCCAGAGAACACACCTGGGGCGATTGTTTGGAGGAAACTGTTATTATTGGTGATTCCAACTTCTACTTACTACTGCTAAAATTTCTAAGGAGATTTTCTTTATATATATTGCTGCAAGCCTCTTTATTGCCATTCTTGTTCGCCTGGTTTGCTAATCCTTTGTATAGAATTTTGCATTTGTACCGGTCCATTTGTACTGGTGCATTTGATTCCACCCATCAAACTGGGCTTACGAGGTCCCTGAAGACCCTGCTTCCTCAATTGTTACATTCAGAATCACCTCCTCCCTTTATGTAATTCCTGCCCCTGCTACCATTTACTCAATAGCATCCTTCTTGACACACACACACACACACACACACACACACACACACAAAGTCAGGGTTTCTGCATGAAATTGATTTCTTTGGTGTTTTTTTCAGGTTATGAGAACTTGGACAGTAAATAGTTTACCAAACTATATATCTCTGGTCAACAATATAAACCAATATGGAATCCTGAAAATTCCTCAGTGTTGTTTGGAATATTATGTCTATGGTATTTCTTCAATAAATGGTGCTGGGAAAACTGGATAGTCACATGCAAAAGAATGAAACTGGACCGCTGTCTTACACCATGCACAAAAGTTATCTCAAAATGGATTGAAGACTAGAATGTAAGGGCAGAAAGAAGAAAGCTCTTAGAGGAAAACACAGGTGGTAAGCTCCTTCATATCAGTCTTGACAATGATTATTTGGATCCGACTCCAAAAGCAAAGGCAACAAAAACAGAAATAAACAAGTGGGACTATATCAAACTAAAAAGCTTCTACACAGCAAAGGAAATGGTGAACAAAATGAAAAAGGCAACCTACTGAATGGGAGAAAATATTTGCAAATTATATATCTGATAAGGGGTTAATATCCAAACTCTATAAGAACTCCTACAACTGTGGACAGAAGGTCTGAATAGACATTTTTCCAAATTAGAATACAAATGGCCAGCAGGTACGTGAAAGGATGCTCAGCATCACTAATCATCAGGGAAATGCAAATCAAAACTACACTGAGATATCGTCTCACACCTATTAGAATGGCTGTTATCAAGAAGACAAAAAATAACAAGTGTTCCTGAGGATGTGGAAAAAAGGGAATCCTGTGTACTGTGGGTGGGAATTTAAATTGGCTCAGCCACTGTCGAAAATATTATGGAAGTTTTAATAGAACTACTATATGATCCAGTAATTCCACTTCTGGGTATTTGTCCAAAGAAAACGAAAACACTAATTTGGAAAGAAAACTGCACCCCTGTGTTTATCACAACATTATTTACAATAGCCAAGACAGAAGCAACCTAAATGTCTGTTGATGGATGAATGGATAAAAAAGATGTGGTATTTATATGTCTAGATATCTAAATATATAGTGGAATATTATTGAGCCATAAAAGTTTTAAAAAATGATATTTGTGACAATGTGGATGGGCCTTGAAGGCATTATGCTAAGGGAAATAAGTCAAACAGAGAAAGACAAATACTGTATGATCTCCTTATAGTTGGAGTCTGAAAAAAACAAAAACAAACCCCAAACCAAGTTTGGGGATCCAGAGAACAGATTGGTGGTTGTCAGAAGTAGGGCATAGGGCCTAGTTAAAATAAGTGAAGGGGGTCAAAAGGTATAAACTTCCATTTATGAGATAAGTAGGTCATGGGATGTTAAAAAAGAAGTATTGTGTCTACTGTCTAGCAAATATTTACTAAACACTGTTTTTAGATTAAAAAGAAGAAAGCAGGCCTTGCCCATAGAGGGGAAAGATTCATAAGGAAATGTAAGATGGTGATGGCTCAGTATCTTGGATCCACTGGAATCAGGTCTTCAGATTGGCTGGTGGAGTCGCCTCTTCACTGTCAGGCTTTCCTCTGAATAGAAGGTCTCAGAGCCCTAGAACTTCAGAGTTTGGAGGTCCATTAAATGCCATTCTAGTCCAATCTAGTTTTACAGACCAGGAAACTTGGACATAAAAAGCTTATATGATTTGTCCAGGGAAAGCAGATAGTTTCACGTCAAGCTGTAATGTATGATGTCATGTCGGCTGAAATGTCACCACCCCCAAAGAGGCCTTTCCTGACAGGGTCACTCTTTCCACACCTTGCCCTGTTTCCTTTTCCTTTTGTAACCACTGCGACTTGACTTAGCTATTCCATCTACCTCAACCTCTAGAATGGAAGCTCCAAGAGAACAGGCATTTGTTGCTTTAGCTGTTTTGTCCTGGAGTCTGGTGCACAGTGTGTGGTCAGTAAATATTGTTACCGATTTACTCAATTTGCGTCTTGACTTTGGTGATCCGTATTGCAAATTTAATTAGTTCTTTCACTGCAGTGAAATGGGGCTGGTGGCGATGGGTGTGCAATGATGTCTCATTACTTTGTTGTTGTTGTTGCTATTTTGTCTGGGATTGATTAATGCTGGTCTGGGGGTTAGATGTCTTATAAGGCTGATGGCAATGCTGAGATTTGATAAAGAACTGGCATGAGAAAAAAGGTTTCTAAAAAGACTAGCAAGAAATCAGTGGGTGAAGGTTGCATGTTGACAGGGTTTTTTTTTTTTCTTTGCCTTTTCTTCATTGTTGTTTGTTCTAAGGAGCTGAAATGATTCTGTGAGAATTTGTAGAGAATTGGGTGATTTGCGGAGTGGGTTTCTCAGATCTAAAATGGAGAGGGTGTCATTGGCCTGATATGTATGTAGTGAGGGTTCAATGAAATTGTGTATTTCTGGCACTCAGGATGGTGCTTAAAATAAGGTTAGTAATAGGGGCGCCGGGGTGGCTCAGTCGGTTGAGCGTCCAACTTCAGCTCAGGTCATGATCTCCCGGTTCGTGAATTGGAGCCCCGCGTTGGGCTCTGTGCTGACAGCTCAGAGCCTGGAGCCTGTTTCAGATTCTGTGTCTCCCTCTCTCTCTGCCCCATCCCCACTCATGCTCTGTCTCTCTCTCTCTTAAAAATAAATAAAACATTAAAAAAATAAGGTTAGTTATATTAGTACCATTAATATAAAATTATCTTAATGTAAATATTTCTCCACTCCGGTGAAAGCATATTTTTATAGTTTATCAGTGGCTGCCTGTTGGGATACATATGTACATTAAAATGTAAAGCTTCTAAATGACTTTAGTCAATAGCACATGGACAAATAGATTTTGGGTGTTCCTTGTTTTAAAGGTGAAAACAGTTTTTACTGACATTACCTCCTGTGAATCCAATCACTTCCCTTTGTGCCCACTTCCTATTGAAAATCAGGCTCACGGTACTGCTTCTGAAGACTCTTTACCCAAACAGCATGGCCTCCCATGCACAGGCGTCCATGAGTCTTTACTTTTCGTTTTTAATGTTTTATTTATTCTTGAGAGAGAGAGGGAGACAGAGCATGAGTGAGGGAGGGGCAGAGCGAGAAAGGGATACAGAATCCGAAGCAGGCTCCAGGCTCTGAGCCATCAGCACAGAGCCCGACGCGGGACTCGAACTCACAAGCCATGAAATCATGACCGGAGCCAAAGTCGGATGCTCAACCGACTGAGCCACCCAGGCGCCCCTTCGTGAGTCACCCAGGCCCCCCTTCTTGAGTCATAAGTAACATGAAGGAACAGAGAATTATCGTGATGGATCCAGTGTGCAGTGTAGTTGAGTCTCCAAATCAGAGAATCATCTGCCCATTTAATGTCTGTTTCTTTGAAAAATATCAAGCATGTAGGGTGTATTTATTGTTTTGATGATATTCAAGTTAAGCCTCACGTTTCTCAGGATGCAGTGCATAGATAAAACCATCCAGTAACTTGAGATAGTTAATTTTGAGGGATACACAGTCTTCCATAATGCATTTTAAAAATGTTTTTCAACACATGGTAGTAAACAATGAATATTTCATAAATACTGGTATTTTTTTATGTTTATTTTTGAGAGAGAGATAGAGCATGAGTGGGGGAGGGGCATAGAGAGAGGGAGATACAGAATTCGAAGCAGGCTCTAGGCTCTTAGCTGTCAGCACAGAGCCCCGACCCTGGGCTCAAACACAAGAGCCACGAGATCATGACCTGAGCCTAAGTCGGACACTTAACCGACTGAGCCACCCAGGTGCCCCAACAATGAATATTTCATAAAAAACATTATTTATGACATTTTAAGCAACTTTATGGAGAGATTTTTGTATTGATCCAGTTTTTATTTAGGAAAGACATGCATTGTATGTCCTTGGTTTGTTGGGTTTTATTTACTTTTTGTTTAAGGTTATTTAGAGTTCTGTTTGTTTCAGCAGAATACTTACATGTAGTTATGATTTTTTCTACTTATCAAAAATATTGCAGTAACTCTTACAACTTTTTTTGTGAAATACCAGATTTTTCGGTGATTAATTTTCCCAGTAGAGATTATTTAAAATAGAAGAGTTGACTTTAGTATTCAGAGAATGATAACATTTTAAAAATTCCTTTCTTTGTGGCAGTTTTCAAACATATCCACAAATTTAGTTATCTTCCTTTGAATGGAGACTGGCTTTAGTGACTCAGTTCTAACAAATATGTTGCCACAGACTCGTCAGTGCCTAGGTTAGGTCTTAAAGAGCTTAGTTTTCCGTAGGCTCTGTCTGTCTCTTTCTTTAACTTTCTCTCTCTGGAGACACCCACCTTTGGAGCCCTGAGCTTGCAGGAGAAATCTGACTACCTGTAGCATCTTGAGAGACCCCCTCCCAGCTGTCTGTGTCTTCCAGTCAGATTTGTGAGGGGCGTCTAGACACAGTCTAGACTCAAGATTTTACTGAAGATCTTTTATACTTCTAGGTGTAATATTCCAGACTGAATTAAGTCAATCATTGTAATATTGTACCATTCTACTACTTTATTTCTATAATATTAATTGACTTGTAACTTTTAACTTTGAGTTAGAGTAGGATTTTCTTACTTTTGAATTTTAATTGAAAGATACACTATTGTTACACAGTGCTGACCAGTGTTTTTAAGATGCAGATTTTAAGGCATAATCCAATATCAAAGGCATTCAGATGTAGAAAAGGTCTATCTCATAAATGGATGCAATATAATATTTAATATTGCTACTCTCATATTCTAGCAAAGAATCTTGAGAATAAACAAAATTTCAAAATAGGCTCAGCAAGTGGGGCATGAGTTGGGTCAGTTTGTTCCAGGGCCTGACTTTTATTCTACAACGTAGAACTTAAGTCGTCATTTACGCGAAACTTTCTGAGGCAGCTGAATCACAGTACCCCATGTCCATAGCGGTCTTTTTCAGACGTCCACATGAATCAGAATCTTTGCTGGGAGAGCTCCTAAGTCATAACAAAAGGCAGGTGTTCATGTAGGGGGCCTGGGCCTCTGTGTTTTTACCAAATCTCCCCACAGACTTCACTACACACCTGTTTGGGAACTGTTACTCTAGAACATGCTTTCCTTCACATCTGGCAGAGAAAACGTAAAATAAATGTGCCTGCTGCTTCCAGAGTCCTTAAAGGACAGCTAGGGGAATCTGAAAATGTGGAGACGGCAGAAAAGGAATCCCAAGAAGCGTGAGTGAGTCCCAGGAATTGGGATTTTTGGTGGAAGTGAAGGCCTGACTTGTGGAGAATCATGAAGCTTCTCCGTGGGGAGACGAAAATATGTGAGATCTGAGGCTCCATCTGGCATGGTGGGAAGTGCAGTTTCTCCGAGAAGGGAACATGAGGATACAAGGGAGGGAAAGCATGAAGAATGGGAGTGGTGCTTTCGGAACAGAAGCTGTGTGTAAAACCGATTGTCCCCTCTTGGTGAGGCGGCCAGAGTCAGGAGGACAGTAACCGGGAGGTAGCCTGAGCTCAAGGCGGTGAGAGCTGATCATAGACAGTGGCTATTGTGATGAACAAGAGGAAGGGCCTGGAAATGTTAACAAGAGCGAAAGCATTATACACTTGACGGTTTTCAGAATTGATTATGTCCCAAAACGTGACCCGAAATTCCAATAACTGGTTGGACTTTGAGGATATCCATGAGCAGAAATTGTATACATTATTTTCTCACTCTAGAACGTGTTGAGCCTTTGAGACAAAAAAGATTCAAGGAAAGATTAAGCATTCTTCAAGAAAAGCGGAAGCGAAAACCTCCTACTTGTCGTCCAAGGGATCTGATTGGTTCCGAAAGATCCCCATACTAAAAGAAGCCAAGGCAACACGGACGGAACCAGTTACTTAAAATCCAGCAGCTAGGCCAGTGGCATGACCATTCGGTTATGAATTGAGATTCCGCATTGCCACATGTCACAGTGACTAGTCTTTCCTGCCTTCTCCTATGCTGATTAAAACAAAAAATAAATAACCTAATTTGCTGAAGATTCCATAAAAGCACTAAGGTCAGGGGATGTTACCAGCTTTGTTCCTCAAATATCGCTGGAACTAATGTTCTAACTACATACTTACAATTTGTTTATTTTTTTATTAAAATTTTTTTCTTTCAACATTTATTTATTTTTGGGACAGAGAGAGACAGAGCATGAACGGGGGAGGGGCAGAGAGAGAGGGAGACACAGAATAGGAAACAGGCTCCAGGCTCCGAGCCATCAGCCCAGAGCCCGACGCGGGGCTCGAACTCACGCGAGATCACGCGAGATCTCGCGAGATCGTGACCTGGCTGAAGTTGGACGCTTAACCGACTGCGCCACCCAGGCGCCCCCATACTTACAATTTAAAAAGCATGTTAGAAGCCAGTTTTAAAAGTTTAGCTCTTATTTCTTATTTGGCCCCATCTATGCGGTCTTTATGGGAGGGTAATGACTGCAAGTGACAGACAGCAGGTCATTGGGCGCCAGTGGTTAGGGTGAGAGGAGGGCGCCCAACAAAGGGAGGAGGGCATTCATTGGTGGAGGATCTGTTCTGTGTCTTTGTGGTGAAGGGTGGTGGCTATCCAAACTTCTACATGCGTTACAGTTTATAGAACTGTACACAAAAAGTTAACGTTACTGCCTGTTAATAAATACAATTTTAAAAACATGAGACCTAAAAGTAAGGGAGAAGGTGGAGTCCTGATAACAGTTACACGAAGACTTATTCTACAGAGAGGCTGTGGATGCTTTGGGGGAAACCCACAACAGTGAATTTCCAAACTTCTCTGGACTTGCAGAAACGTATCATATACGTGTGTATGTGTAGGATACATACATATAGATACATGCATGTACGTATATACACAGATGTGTATATGTATTTCCAGTTGAATGACAGTCGATAAAAATGGTATGTGACTTCTGAAAGTGAGCATTTTACAGTCGGTATCAGCTAAAGAAACATCTCACGATCCTTCTGACATGGTCACGTGCTCCATGAATAGATACGGTTCGCATGTTGTTTTCTAAGAATGAACATGTGGCATGACATCCACTGGATTCTATGATGAATAATCTTACGGAGATTCTTTACTAGTTAAGAGGGACAATACAAGGAGTGAGTGCTGCAGAAATTCTAGCATCTGGTTTCGATTTTACTTCTATGGAGGTACATAGACTCTTCACTGGTTTCTATCTTAAATATTAGATTAACTTAATTTAATTTAAATGAGCTCCTATTAGATATTGTGTCAGAACAATTGGCTGGAAATGAATTCTTTTAAACAGGTAAATTAATTTATCTTCCAAAGGTGGTGTTATCTTTTTATGATTATCAATTACTGATATTAAATTGCCATTTATCATGTTTAGAGCCCACTACGTATTGGGTGGATTCTGGGAGTGTTACAGCCTCACTTGAGAGGGAGGAGGCCCAGTGCTGGGGGCCGTTAAGGTTGAGCGGACACCGTGCACAGGGCAGGATAAGCCCAGAGCCCAGCGCAGAGAAGGTGCCCAGTGCATTCTTCTTCTCTTCCTCTCCATGTCCATCTATGTTCAAATGCTCTGTAGTTCTCAGTTTCTGACAAGGAATGTAGTGTGAAGAGGGGAGAAGCGGAAAGACCTGTGAAATGAGATTTGGAAGGTCTTGTCACCTGTGTTTTTACTTCTGGTTTGTTTGTTTGTTTGTTTGTTTTATGTTTACTTTTAGAGAGAGAGAAGTGTGAGGAAGGGAGGGACAGAGAGAGAGGGAGACACAGAATCTGAAGCAGGCTCCAGGCTTCGAGCTGTCAGCACAGAGCCCGATGTGGGGCTCAAACTCACAAACCATGACATCATGACCTGAGCTGAAGTTGGGCGCTTAACCGACTGAGCCACCCAGGTGCCCCTGTCCTTCTGGTTTCCGGTGTGGGAATCAGAATTTATTTCTCTGTGATGTGATAAAAGACCACACACACTGGTATCCAACTCAAGGCCCTGTAGGACACACGGGTATTCATGTATTCTGATTTAACTGAGGCCTTTCCGATTAGTATCTTATTTTGGGAAATCAACCCTGGACGCTTTCTTGTTTGGGCTTCTCATGGTATCCAGGGAAGAAAAATTGGAATGCATAGGAAAAAGCTATCGATTCCAGTGCTTGTAGGTGTCGTAGGTAAAAGTAAACATGGGTGACCCGGGGGAGAGAGAAGCAGAGGGATCATGATGTTATTTTGTAAAGTATTTATTTTCAAATGCATAGGTTTACTAAGGGCCTGTCTTAATAGTTTCGCAAGGATTTTGATGGTGCAAATATTAAGATTGTTAGTTTTTCATCATTGTGCCTTATTTTATTCCCCAAGGTCCTCTTTTTCTTAGATTTTACCTCGGGCTGCTCCCTAGCTGCTCGGAGAGAGCAGACTACTCTCATCCCTCCTTTTGGGCTTCTGTGCCTCTCCTAAAACTAAAGTGTTTAGTTTGTGCTGCCACGGTCCTGTAGATCTGCCGTGTGATTAATGTATATTTTTAACTCAGGATTGTTTCCGGATACATTGAAGATTTGGTGTATAACATACATACAATAAAACTCATATTTTAAGTTGAAATCCAATGAGTTTTGGCAAACGTGTAGTGTTATAGTTGCCACCCAAAGAAAGATACGAAACAGTTATTGTTACGCAGAGCTTTGTCTTACCCCATCCCTGCTTTCTGTCCCCAGCCCTTGGCAACCCCATCTGATTTCTGTCCCGGTAATCTTGCCTTTTTCAGGGTCTCATGTGAGAGGTTCATATTATGTGTACATAACCCTTAATGTCTGGCTTCTTTTGCTCGGCGGAATGCATATGATTTTGTATCTTGCATCAATAGTGCAATAAAAAATTGCTATTTGGTATCCTGTTTGGATGTGTTCAGAATCTGTTTATTCATTCACTAGTTAAATGGACTTGTACACTGTTTCCGGTTATTAACTATTGTGAATAAATTTGCTATACATTTCTGCACACAGATACCAGACATATGTTCTCATTTCTCGAGTAGATAGATGCCGGGGGTGTGTGGAAGGGTTGGTGGGTCATACGCTTAAGTGTGTTTTTTAATTTTTCAAAAATCACCAAACTCTTATAAAATTGCTGTGCACTTTTCCATACCCACCATCAATGTTTAAGAATTCCCGTTTCTTCACATCCTCATCAGCACGTTCTAGTTTCAGTAGATTTCTACTTTATCCATATCAGCAGGTAGGTAGTGGGGTTTCATTGTGCATTTGTTTTGCTTTTCCCTAATAGCTGCAGATGTTGCCCTTAGTATATCGATTGCTTTTTCGGCCAAGTGTCCGTTCAGAACTTTGGCCAGTTGTTTTAGTTGTGTTGTTCTAGTTTCCAGAGCAGTAAGAGTTTTTTCTATCTGCTGGACACAAGTCTTTCATCAGTTACATACTTTGGAAATATCTTCTCCCAATCTATGGCCTGTCTTTTCACTTTCTGGACAGTATATCGCTGTCAAAGACTGGAACATATTTTAATGAAGTTCTATTTAAAATTTTTCTCTTTGATGACTCACATCTTTTGGGTCATTTGTTTGAAATCTTTGCCTAACTCAGGACTATAAAGACTTTCTCTTGCATTTTCTACCAGAGTTTTTAACACATTAAATTTTACATTAGGTTTGCGATCCTTTTAGTTCGGTATTTTATATATGGTGTGAGGCTCTTGTTATGCTTAAAAATACATCAAGTTTCCAGGGGCGCCTGGGTGGCGCAGTCGGTTAAGCGTCCGACTTCAGCCAGGTCACGATCTCGCGATCCGTGAGTTCGAGCTCCGCGTCGGGCTCTGGGCTGATGGCTCAGAGCCTGGAGCCTGTTTCCGATTCTGTGTCTCCCTCTCTCTCTGCCCCTCCCCCGTTCATGCTCTGTCTCTCTCTGTCCCAAAAATAAATAAACGTTGAAAAAAAAATTAAAAAAAATACATCAAGTTTCTGTTGTTAAGAGGATTTTCCTATCTCCAGTGAGTTACGTTGGCACATTTGTGAAAAAGCAATTGACCCACGTATATGAGTGGGCGTATTTCTGAATTCTCTTCTATTCACTCCTTCTCTGTTTCCATTCTTTTTTTTTTTTTTCCAACATTTATTTATTTTTGGGACAGAGAGAGACAGAGCATGAACGGGGGAAGGGCAGAGAGAGAGGGAGACACAGAATCGGAAACAGGCTCCAGGCTCTGAGCCATCAGCCCAGAGCCTGACGCGGGGCTCGAACTCACGGACTGCGAGATCGTGACCTGGCTGAAGTCGGACGCTTAACCGACTGCGCCACCCAGGCACCCCTTCTCTGTTTCCATTCTTATGTCAAAGAGACACATGGCCCTAATTATTGTAGCTTCCTATTAGGTCTTGAATGGGGTACTAGAAGTTCTTCAACTTTGCTCTTCTTTTAAAAAAATTTTTTTAAAGTTTTTTAAAGTTTATTTATTTTGAGAAAGAGAGAAAGAGAGAGTGAGTGAGCTAGCAGGGGAGGGGCAGAGAGAGAGGAAGAGAGCGAGAATCCCAAGAAGGCTTCTCGCTGTCAGCGCAGACCCCAACACAGGGCTCGAACTCATGAACCTTGAGATCATGGGGGGAGACAAAGTCAAGAGTCGGATGCTCGATGTACCGAGCCACGGAGGCACTCTTCAAAATATTTTTTTTTATTAATCTTGGTCCTTTCCTTTACCATGCAAAATTTAGTGTCAACCTGTCAATTTCTACAGCCAAGAATGCTGAAATTTTGATTAGGATTGCATTGAATTTAAAGATTAATTTGGAGACATATGATATTGTGTCTTCCAATCGATGAAAAAAATAACATTTAAAAAATTTCCTACTTCATTGCTTTATAATTTTCACTGCATAAGTCTTGAAATTATCTTATGACTTTTACCCCTACATATTTCATAATGCTTTGATACTATGAGTAGAATTTTTAATTTCAATTTCCAATTGTTCATTTTTTTTTTCTATAGTAAGCAGAGTCCTGCAGTCTTGCTAAGGCAACTTATTTGGGAACTTTTTAAAAGTTTATTTATTTATCTTAGAGAGAGAGAGAGAGAGAGAGAGGGGAAACGCATGTGCGAGCATGAGCAGGGGAGGGGCAGAGAGAGAGGGAGACACAGAATCCCAAGCAGGCACGCTATCACCACAGAGCCCGACGTGCAGCTTGATTGCCAAATTGTGAGATCATGACCTGAGCCGAAATCAAGAGTCGGATGCTTTGCTGACTGAGCCACCCAGGCATCCCTAGTTCCAGTAACTTGTACGTAGTTTCTTTGGAAATCATTGCATAACCAGTTATGTTGTCTATGAGTATTTACTGTTTCATTTCTGGCTTTGGAAACAATGTATCCTGTATTTATTTTTCTTATTTTATATCACTAGCTAGGCTTTCAGTATAATGTTAAATAAAAGTGGTGACGGTGTACATTCTTACTGTGCCTTCACTCTTAGGGGAAATCATCAAGTCTTTAATCATAAAGTGATTTTAGCTGTAAGTTTTTTTCTAGATCTTATTTATCAGATTGAGATTGTTCCCCTCTCTGCTTAATCTGCAGCAGGTTTTGATTATGATGTGGAATTTGGTCTAGTGCTTTTTCTTCATCTGCTTCCTGCAGATGGTACGACGGGGGGTTACCTCTTCTTCTCCTCCTCAAGGGAGACGCTTTTTTTTCCCCCTACTGCTGCCAGCACCTACCCTTCTATCCACCCCGGAGTGAAAGCATTTGCTGACCTCCCTGCAATGCGTTTACTTCCTATGTGAACAGAGTGTGGCATGAGGGCTGTGTTGTATGCCTATCGACTGAATTTTTGACTGTGGTACTAAGGACGTTTAGGGAGTGACTTCCCATTAGCAGAAACAGCCATTTCTGTATAAGTCATTTATGTTCAAGTCTGGATGGATCCTGAGGGACCTGGGGACAAGGTGACATTATAATTGTGACATTATCCATATTTCCTAAGACTATTAGAACTCAGAATGCAATGGTATCTATCGGCGGAGCACCCCTCTTTGCCTGTGTATCAGGATACGGGCGATATAACCACTTCTTGCAATTACACTGGTTCTTTCCCTTCCTTGTCTGTTCCAAACCTTCCATCAAGCTCACCTGACATATTTTATACTTCTCAGATGTAGCAGCTTTAAACACCTTTCATGTACTTCTTTATCAGTATAAGCAATGTTTTAAAAAGTTATCATTTTAAGAATTACTTAAGCCATTTAGTCCTACTTGCTGTACTTCGAGATAATAATTGTAACTCATCAGTTGACTATCCAAAACAGGCCAACAGTCAAATGATACAAACAGACAAAACGCTCACTAGTGCCTTTCTGTCCATGTGTCAGGTAGAAGGACTCTACGTTTGGCTTGTTTTGCTGAGTATCCAGGTTGCATACTCACGAGTGAGTATATATCAGGGATGCTTGATGGCTTAGTGATTTTCTTTCTGATGATATCAATTTTTTTTTTAATATTGCCAGTACTGTTTTGTTCTTTTGCTATTGATGTTATTGTGAAAAGTGCTTAAGAGAGCAAAACTTTGGTTAACTTTATGCTCGTGTGTATCCACTTTAATGAAGAGATCTGTGATCAGGATGCTGGTGACAGAGCGTAGCTATATAATCTTTGGAATTTAGTGTTTAGAAATGCCTCGGATTGTGTACGACACTTTTCATGTAAGTGTTTCCCTGGATGTCGTTCATAATTGCCACCAAGATACAATTTTAAAAATACTATAGTATAATATGGCACTGAAGAAGTACCAAATAGCCTAGAAACATTTATAGTTTATCATGAATTATGCCTTCATCCAGACTTCTCACTGATATGAGTATATCCTTCTACTTTATGAAATTTTTATTTTGTATATATAACTTTAATTTGCTTAATGAAAATAAGCCATGTAGCAGCTAAAAAAATTGTTCTGTTTTGTTTTTTACTGGCTGATAGTTACACTTCGGTTTTTATTCTCTTCAGATATGAAAATATCCTCAGTGATTAATAAATTGGGTAGGCTACTAGTGTATTTCAGTAACCATGGCTGTAATGCTTTTAGAAATAAGCTAAAAAATAAATAATGAGATATTTTCTTTGAAAATATTTGAGAATAAAATTGAGTCAACAAATTGCTGATTGACTCTAATAATCTAACGTAACCCAGCCCAAACTCAAAAAGCACAGTAATTGGGGAAAATTGCATGCTTCATTTGTGGTTTTCCTTAATTTGATCTTTTCATCTTCCTTTTGGAGGGCACTAAGCATCAAAGTTTGAAATATTCACCATGTGTAGCTCTTTAATTTATCTCCTATTAATCAGTGTTCTACTTTTGAACATAATCCTCATTAATTTAGTTCAATATACATGTCAATTGTTGATACAAGTATTAAAATTATGCACAAGATATGGATTGAGGAAATTAGAATTTAACATAATCATCAGTAGTTAGAATAATTGAATTATTTCAACGGCGATATTGTATCTATCATTGCATTGTAATAAAAATGCAAATTTTAGCAGTTATGGAAACACACTGATCATCTTACAATTTCTGTGAGTAAGGAACTGGGCATGGACTGGATGGGCCTCCTGTTTCATCGTCTTTCACAAGGACTGAATCATGATCTGTAGTCTCATCTGAAGGGCTGACTGGGGAAAGATACACATCCATTTTCAATCAGTAGTTCTTAGTAGACTCTGAGTTCCTGGCAGGTGCCAGCCCGAGGTCTTCGTATCCTCATTGGTTTTCGGCCAGTGACTTCCCTCAGCTCCTTGCCAGGTTGGTCTCTCCAGTATGACAGCTTGCTTCATCGCTGTGTGCAAGCAAAGAAACCATAGAGAGTCAACTGGAAGTACAAAGTCACAACCTTTAACCTATTCATGGAAATGACATTGTATCAGTGTCTCCTGTTGTTGGTTAGAGGGAAGTTATTCATGGAGAAGGGATTACACCGGCCATGAATACTAGGCTGTGGGGCCTATCAGAGAGGCTGCTTGCTATCCTGAAACAATCATTTGTGACACAAACCAGGTACCGTTTGAATCTTTGCTTAGACTGTGATTCTTTATCCTAGAATTCAGTTGCTTTGGCGAATTTGAAAGTCATACACCATTCATCATTTTTTAATCGTGTCACCAGAATGTCTTCTCGGCTATATTTCTTCTCGATTCAAATTGTACCATAATTTATGACAACCTTCCAAAACATAGTGTTGGAAATACAGACCAAGACAGTTATTAAGGAACTGAATGGAAGACGTGTAACATAGAGGGCAGGGTATGATTTAATACAAATTCTCTTTCTGCTCCTTACTACACGTTGCTGAGGCCCATTTCTTCTCTTTCAAATGGAGATAACAGTGCAATCATATTGATAGTTTTTAAAGTTTACGTAAAGTAATAAATGTAAAATACTTCTACGGCTACAGATTAGGTGCTACATAAATGGGCTTTATCAGTATTATATATCATTACTGGACAAATGAGGAATCTTCTCCTAATGAGGAAAAACTTTCAACACACCGTTACTAAGCTCAATTTTTTGTTTTCTTATTTTGGGTCACTTGGTTAATTTAAAGGTGTATTTCAATGAAAATAGAGTTTAAATGGCTGACGGTTAATCAGTTACTGAATTGTGGTTTACAAAGGAGCCATGTTTTATCCGGAAGCTTCCATAGATCAATCACTGTGGTCATATATTTCAGTTTAATACTGTTAAAAAGTCCATACTGTCCAAAGTGCAGTTTCAGTGCAATCCCTATGAAAATTCCCAATGGCAAGGGAACCTGGGTGGTTCAGTCAGTTGAGTGTCTGACTTAGGCTCAGGTCATGATCTCACGGTTTGTGAGTTTGAGTCTCACATCAGATTCCCTGCTGTCAGTATGAAGCAAGCTTTGGATCCTCTGTCCCCCTCACTCTGCCCCTTGCCCATGTGCGCACGCGTGCTCTCTCTCTCTCTCTCTCTCTCTCTCTCTCTCAAAAGTAAACATTAAAAAAAAAAAG
Organism: Herpailurus yagouaroundi; assembly: GCF_014898765.1. Lineage (NCBI taxonomy): Eukaryota > Metazoa > Chordata > Mammalia > Carnivora > Felidae > Herpailurus > Herpailurus yagouaroundi. Next base: position 8,848,296 of record NW_024412377.1, on the reverse strand, counting down.
AATTGCCAATGGCATTTTTTGCACACACAGAAAAAAAAATCCTGAAATTTGTGAGACCACAAAAGACTCTGAACAGCCAAAGCAATCTTGAGAAAGAGGAAAAAATGAGGGAGGCATCACAACACCTGATTTCAAACTATATTACAAAGCTATAATAAACAGAATAGTATGACACTGGCATAGAAACAGACAAATAGACCAAATGGCACAAAATAGCCCAGAAATAAACCTGCACTTATAAAGTCTCAACTTATCTTCAACAAAAGTGTCAAGAATACACAATGGGGAAAGGATAGTCTCTTCAATAAAAAGTCCATGGTGCGCCTGGGTGGCTCAGTCGGTTAAGTGGCCGACTTTGGCTCAGGTCACGATCTCGCAGACCGTGAGTTCGAGCCCTGTGTTGGGCTCTGTGCTGACAGCTCAGAGCTTGGAGCCTGTTTCAGATTCTGTGTCTCCCTCTCTCTGACCCTCCCCCATTCATGCTCTGTCTCTCTCTGTCTCAAAAATAAATAAATGTTAAAATAAATAAATAAATAAAAAGTCTTGGGAAAACTGGATATCTAGATGCAAAAGAATGAAATTGGACCTTGTCTTGCACCCTGTGCAAAATGGATTAAAGATTTGAATTTAAGACCGGAAACTGTAAAACTCCTAGAAGAAAACATAAGGGGAGATGTTTTTTGACATTGGCTTGATAACGAATTTTTTATGTGACACCAAAAACACAGGTAACAAAAGCAAAAGTAAACAAATGGGACTATTTCAGTCTAAAAACTTGGTGCACAGCAAAGGAGACCAGTGACAAAATGAAAACACAACCAAATATCTGATAGGGAGCTAAGAGCCCCAAAATATATAAGAAGCTCATCAACTCAATAGAAAATAAACCAACAAACACACACAAAAAACCCCAAACCTGATTAAAAAGTGGTAAAGGACCTGAATATAGATTATTGCCCCAGGTACTTGAAAAGATGCTTGAAATACCGAATCATTGGGGGAATGCAAATCAAAGCCACAATGAGATATAAGCTAACATCTGTTCAGATTATATCTGCTAAGTTCTCAGAAAGTCAAAAGAAAGCAAGTGTTGGTGAGAATATGGAGAAGAGGAACCTTTGTTCCCAGTTGGTGGGATTATAATTTGGCACAGCCTGATTGGGAGCAGAATGAAGAGTTCCCGAGAAACTAAAAACAGAACCACCCTATGATCTGGCCGCTCTTCTGATTACATATGCAAAGGAAATGAAATGAGTACCTTGAAGAGATATCTTCACTCTCAGGTTCATTGCAACATTATTCAGTAACTAAGATGGAAATAATAAGCGTCCATCAACAGGTGAATCAAGAAAATGTGGATAAATGTATATACACACATAATTAGATCTTATTAAATCTTGAAAGAAATAGGGAAATCTTGCCATTTGTAGCAATAGGGGTGAACCTTATAGAGGTACATTATGTTGCGTGAAAGAATCCAGGCACAGAAAGCCAAATACTGCACGATCTCACTTATATGTGGAATCTAAAAAAGTTGAACTCAAACTGAGAGTAGACATGGGGTTACCAGAGGCTGGATGGCAGGGAGAAATGGAGGGATATTGGTCAGAGGCTACCAACTTTTAGTTACAAGATGAGTAAGTGCTGGAGATGTGTGTATATAGCATGGTGACCATAGTTAGTAAAAAATGTATGCTTGAAATTTGCATACAAAATTTGCTTTTTCCACGCACACAAAAAGAGGCATATATAGAAAAAGAGACAGTTTTAGAAAAAGGTTTATTTGTCCAAGGAGAGAGAGAGCAAGCAGGGAGGGGCAGAAAGGCAGGGATAGAGAGAATCTCTGTGCTGTTAGTGCGCAACATGCCACAGGGCTCAATCTCACAAACTGTGAGGTCATTACCAGGGCCGAAATCAAGAGCGGGACGCTTAACCAACTGAGCCACCCGGGCACCCCAGAAGCAAGAGACAGTTTAATTTAGACATATTCTTTTCTTAAATTGTTGCTGTGAATGGAGACAAAGTGAAATAATAGGGTAACTTACAATAAAGAAAAGGTAAGTTGTGGGTGTTAAGTACTCTATATTCACTATATATTTAAATACTTATCAACTTATAAACACTATATATTTAAATACTTATCAATACTTTAATGCTGGTTGCATATCACCAAGTAGGACTTAGTATTTCTTTCTTAGGTAAAAGTTATGTAAAATGGCACAAGTAAACTTAAGTGTACCATTTAATAAGTTCTTTTTTTAAATTTTATGTTTAGGTAATCACTGCATCCAGTGTGGGGCTCAAACCCACAAGTCCTGGTACAAGAGTCTTAAATGATCCACTGGCTGAGCCAGACAAGCGCCACTGCCCGCCGGGGGGCGCCCCCCCGTCATTTACCAAATTCTGACAAGTGAGTTTTAGGCCTTTAGTTTATATGTTACATATGTTTAAAAAAATCAATATGAAAATAACAGAGAACAGTGTTTTGACAAACCGATCAAAGTTATATTATCCACAAAAAAATTCATATGAATTAAAGGTATACATAGATATTTTATTTTTATAACAACATGGAAAACATTGTCAGAGAATGTCATAGACATTAGTATTTTGCCCAATAAATGGTGGCTAATTATATATATATATATATATATACACACACACAAATTAAGCCCTCTGAAAGCTTAATTTACCATGGAGGACGATTTCTGTTGCCATGGTAATCCTGGGGCCGTCAGACTATTGCCAAATAGCCCACAAATGAACTGAACCTGGCATTTAGTGCAAATATAGAGAGTGAGTATCCTTTAAAACCCGCCTCATACAACGCCTGAAGTTTTGAGTGATTTACTCAAACTTGTTTAGCAGAAAAACAACAACTGTCTTAGTGCCACATTCACAGAAGACTTTATATCAGAGTAAGCACATTAATTTACAGACCAAATAGGAAGAATCTAGATTGAAACAATTCTGTAAACCAAGAAAGTAAATCCTGTATGTAGGGTAGATGGCCAAGAGAATTTCATCTGAAAATCTGAAACCCTTCACGAGCACATCCTAGAGAGTTGGGACTGTTGTCACAATACGAATTTACCATGGCATTTTGTAAATACAGGCAGTGCTATTAATTTTGGGACAGAAACTAGTATCATATGGGTAATATTTTGCAAATATAAAGGTGATGCATTTTAACTTCCACCTGCAGACTTATTCCATTCCACTATCTTCCTTCTGTTTGGGCTTTAAGGTTTCTAGTTCCAGGGAGGGAGATATTAGATACACCCAGCGTGGAGAATCAGCTTTGGCTCTCAAGTAGACTTTCTTGGTCTTTTAGCATGACAGAATCATGAATGCCATGGGATGGATAGACATGAAAGGATTTTCCTTGTCTGTAATCCACTGTACCACACTGATAACAAGGATGGGCAGATTAGACTGTCGAGTTTCATATCTGAATCTGGATCGGATGAGAGGTTGGGAGCTCACATCTTCTGCATCGGTCAGTGTAGGAAAGGGGCCCTGTGTCCCCTCTTCCATCCAGAAGTTCTGAAGGGAGGGGCCGTGTTAGATAAATATAAGAAAGAGAAAGAGAAAGCCAGTGGCTGAGGGCTATTGAGGGCTCTTTATTTAGCAGTAAGAGAAGAGCTGGCTTTGCTGTGGGAGACTGTAAGAACAGTCTCATCAAAGGAAATTGTGAAGAGTGAAGGCTTGTGCATAGCTCTCCCATGCCACCTTGAGATCCCCTTAGCAGGGCGTGAAGTCATGAGCTGCCATGACAGGACCCAGGAGTCTGCTGAGACTCTTCCCGGACAGTTTGCCGAAGGTGTCGCCAAGGCCAGGCAGAGGGGCCCTGAAATCCAGAATGCAGCAAAGATTGCTTTGGTCTGGATTCATCCAGCCCTCAAGAGGATTGAGAATACCTGTTGTTCATCTGAGTTGCAAGGAAGATAATCGAGCCTTCCTAACCAGAGACTGAGAAGAGATTGTGAAGTTTCCCCAGCCTCCAGCTTCTGTAGCAAAACCTAACAGAATGCCGAGGGAGAGCACCAACAACCCTCAGCTCCCCAGCTGGTGAACAACACCCCAACAGGGGCTGTCAGAGTGTTCAGAGTCCATGTCCCCTAGCCTTGCACCCAGCTCACGTACCAACTGGGCACCATCTTGGGAAGGAAGAGGGGTAGGTCAGACTCTGAAATACCGAGTACTGATGATAGACATACAGGTAAAGACTCCATTCGACTATTTAAATTGTTTAATCTGGCCAGAGTCACCTCATCGTAGTAAAATTCAGTTTTCCAGCAACTGATCGACCAATGGCTTCAGCTCAGGAAAATAAAAATAGTAATGGGGAAAGAGGATACACACACACACACACACACACACACACACACACACATATATACACATATGTGTGTATATATATATATAGTCACTCTAGTATTTTTGTTATTCCTGTAGTTTGATTATTCAAAGTATATTTATTGTATTGCGATAAAAACTGTAGCCCGTAGGTTACATGGATACACCCATAGTCTGTGAGAAACAGGGCAAATCCTTTTGAAGTCTTTGCTTCATCTGCCTCCACTCCTCAGGGTGTCTTCAGTCAGGCCCAAATGGAGAAGAAAGTCGTAAAAACTTACTAGTTGCTGCCTCATAGCTGCAGAGACTGGATCCGCTAGAATTGAGACCGTTCCCCACAAGTTATCAGGAGAGAAAACTACTTGAGGTTGTGCGGTTATTTTTCTCCCATTAAGAAGATAAAGACAGGCACTTGTTTCTTTTAGATTCCGCATTCCTTCTTTTCTCTCACATTCACAAAGCCTAGCATAATACTATTAATTTTTTTAAATTTAAATTTCAGGTAACATGCAGTGCAATACTGGCTTCTGGAGTAGAATTCTGTGATTCCTCACTCACATAAACACCCAGTGCCCATCATAAGTGCCCTCCTGAGTGCCCATCACCCATCTAGCCCATCCCCCACCCACCTCCCTCCATCAACCTTCCATTTGTTCTCTTTCATTAAGAGTCTTTTGTGGGGGCACCTGGGTACCTCAGTTGGTTAAGTGTCCAGCTTCAGCTCAGGTCGTGATCTCGCGGTCCGTAAGTTCAAGCCCCGCGTCGGGCTCTGTGCTGACAGCTCAGAGCCTGGAGCCTGCCTCATATTCTGTGTCTTCCTCTCTCTCTCCTCCTCCCCCACATGTGCTCACTCCTCTCTCTCTCTCTCTCTCTCTCTCATTCTCTCTCAAAAATAAAAAATAAACATAAGAAAGAGTCTCGTGGTTTGTTTGCCTCTCTCCTCTTTCTCCCACTTCTCATTTGTTCATCTGTTTTATTTCTTAAATTCCACAAATGAGTGAAATCATATGGTGTTTGTCTTTCTCCA
>NW_024412377.1:8820428-8842510 GCF_014898765.1 Herpailurus yagouaroundi | reverse complement strand
ACACACACACACACACACACACATACCACATCTTATTTAATTAACTATTTATTGAACTCCAACTCTACAGACACTGTTTGAAGTAGGGAGTCAGTAATGCACGTCCTTGCCCAACATTCTTGGAATAAGTCTTGGAAACAAATCATATCTTCTGCCCTGTGCTCATTACCTCCTCATCTATAGTTATCTGCTGAGGAGAGAAAACATGCTATAACTAAATACCTGGCATTTCCATTTTTAAGTTGACCATGTATGTACTCAAGGCTTTGTTTTAGCTGACATATGAGGTTTCCCTTTTGGATGTGTGTATATCACACACACACACACACACACACACACACACACACACACACATTCTTTGGTACACTCATTTTATTGAACTTGCTTATTCTAGTATTTCCTTGCCACTTCAAACCAACAGAGCTTAGAGGTGAAGACTGTAGGTACTTTAGCCATTTGGCCTAGTTCAAATGAGATGCCCCCTGTCTTTCTAGCTGTGGGAACTAAACACTGGCTCATGGGGCTTATACACAGTTGGTGGAATTACTACTCTTAGCGAATTAATGAATTCATGGGCATCACTATGTTAATGCTAAAGCCCTCGCAATAATGTCTAGACACATCATAATCGGTACATTTCCTTATCTCTATCTATCTGTCCGTCCCTCCCTCATACTTTTTCATTATTGTTAATAGATTTCCATGTTGTTTAATGAGTTGGCATGTGTTTAAGAACCATGATAACCTGCCAAATTTATGATGCTTCTGTCCTCTGAAACATAATATGCTTTGATAATGGATGGAGAAGTGCAAAAAAAGAAAGTCCTATAATATATATATTTCCTTAGTCAAATTTTGAAACTCTCCAGAGACTTTTTCTTTTTTGAGTGCAGTTATAGTTTAGTCTGTGTCCTCAATTTCTGTTTTCAGCTTATGTGCTTCTTCCCAAGCATTAATTTTCGTATTTTATAATAGTGGGGTTTTTTTTTAGGCGTAAAGAATGTATTTGTACTGCTGGTCTACGTAATGCCCTAGACCTGCTTGAGCTGCATCGTGGTACCCAACGTAGTAAATGGGCCCAAATCCCCAAGGTCACAGCCTGTGCCTCTCTGTAGCCTCTGCCTTCCAACAATGCCCCATGGAATCCCCTGACCTCTCTGTGGAGACATGGCGTGGAGACTCCCGGTCTTTTCAAAGAGAGAGGCTGTCTGATTTAAAATTGTTTTTCTCAACGTTTATTTATTTTTCGGACAGAGAGAGACAGAGCATGAACGGGGGAGGGGCAGAGAGACAGGGAGACACAGAATCGGAAACAGGCTCCAGGCTCTGAGCCATCAGCCCAGAGCCTGACGCGGGGCTCGAACTCACGGACCGCGAGATCGTGACCTGGCTGAAGTCGGACGCTTAACCGACTGCGCCACCCAGGTGCCCTGAAGCTGTCTGATTTTAATAACCACACACAATTTTCATGTATTCAGTCCAGCTTGATTCTGAATTTCCATCATAGATACCCGGCAAAGCGCTCTGCACCCCGACCAGTGGGATGGAGTTGTGCTGGTGAATCAGCAGCCCAGCTGGCTGTCTGCTGTCTCCTCCCTTCTCACTTTCTGCTGCCCTCGGCTTCTGCAGTGCTGGGCCCCTGGGAGAAGGCCTTAGAGGCAGAGCCGTTGTACTGATGTCAGCCAGCTGCAGGCCTCCCGTAGGAGAGGCATCCCAGATGCTAGTTCTGCCTGAACCCCTGGTCCCGGTTCTTTTCATGTGTGACACATTCACGAACTGCTGGGATTCTCTCCCCTAAACTCTCCTGTGCAGAAAAGACCCCTGAGCACATCTTATTTCTGTAGTCTCCTTGCCCCAGCATGCAGGCCTTTGGAGCAAGATCCCTCTGAAAGGCCCGGGCAACTTGTGTTTTCCCCAGGTAGCTGATGGGAAGTTCACACCTTTCTCACCAAAGAAAGGATGAACAGACTTCATCTATTCTTACCCGGCCCATGGTGAGTCTCCCACACTGTATATGTTTTCAGATTTCTCCAGGCATGAGACATGTGCCAGCCCCCAGGTGCATGTGCGGCCCCAGGCCCAGGGACACCTGCCAGGCCTTTACAAGGGCACTCTGTGCACGCTCTATGTGGATACCAGGGTGGGCTCTTGGGCTCATGTGCTCAGCTGGCCAGCAGGGGGCAATGAGAAGCTGTGTCTCCTCCTTGCAGGTACCCCCTTATATCTCAGTGGGTACCTTGGAGATCTCATCAGTCACATGAGGGGTGGGAGGGAGACTTCCCCTCTGCTTTCCCGAAGTTAGGACCCCACCTCTTAACAAGTCTTGGAGGAGGCTGATGGCAGCTATTCAGCACTATTCAGCTGCTCTCATTAGAACCCCTGTTCTGGGCTTTTGCTGAAATGCTCAGAGGGCGTGAAGAGCTCCATACCTTGTCCCGTCGTATTAACAAATTGCTGGCACAAGCCTCGTTACCTGAATGGCATACTTGATTTGGTTTTAACTAGCATTTAATGTTAAGTTTAATTCATTGGTACAGAAGCTTCATATTTTTCTGTGGTTTTCAGTTAACTTAAATTTCTTTCTCATTTTCATTTCACTCATTCATAGCAGTGTTCACGTCATTTCCGCATCTGGCTGTATATCACTCCTTAGTGATATCTGCCCTCTCTTTATGAACGTACATTTTGGAGGGGTTTGGGTTTTTATATATAACTTGCAGGCATAATTCCTGCAGGTATAATTTCGCAAGTAGGATCCTGGCATCCACAAAATTCTCATTAACGAGAATCCTACAAAATGAGAGAAGAGCTTAAAAATAAGTTCATAAATAATGTTTACCTTTTACAGTAGAAGTCCGTTCAATCCGCCCTGGTCAATCATAGGTTAGTGCCAGTTGATTATACGAATGGAAACATCAACTCGTTTATCTTGTTTAGAAATCTTAAATATAAGTCTACATTGTAATCTCACAACCAGAATTATAGTCTTACTGCTGCTATACTTTCATTTGATATTTCATTTTGATCAAAGGCAAAAACCATGTTTGGGCTGCATTGCAGAGTCCTTTTTAGAATGAGATCCGAGAATTTCTAGCAAAATCCTTGACATTTGCCCATTAAAACTGCAGCTTGGATATGATTCAAAGTAGCTTAGCCTCACCCAACAGTAGCTCATCATTTCCTGTGTAGCTTTTCCTCTTTTCACCTGGCCGAGTGCCATTCACTTTCCTTTTCCACACACACTATGCTCCTCTCCATCCCATGAGCCTACCATGCTGTCACTACTGCTTGCAAACTTTAAATTTGAGACAGATTTGCCTTCCTGTCATAGAACTATTTAAATTAGCAGCCCATGATAGTGTGAGTACATCCAGCGGTGATATCCCACATACACGGACTAGAACTTCTGTCATCTACCACGTCTTTTAATTAAATGCAAGTCCACTGGAGACTCTGTTCTGCAACCTCAAGATGTCTCTATGCTTATATGTGAGATTTCTAGTTGTGTAGGTACGCAAAAATGCATTCTGATTTAAAAATGCATTTAACACACATCTTAAAATCTGCATTGGCATGATTTTAAATGTTTTAGGCAGCAGCTAATTGAAGTTGGAAATGTTTCACTTTCATCAGTATTAAAAATGACATATGCTATGGGGCACCTAGGTAGCTCAGTCGGTTGAGCGTCCGACTTGGTCTCGGGTCATGATCTCATGGTTCATGGGTTCGAGCCCCGTATCAGGCTCTGTGCTGACCGCTCAGAGCCTGGAGCCTGCTTTGGGATTCTGTGTCCCCCCCGCCTCTCTGTCCCTCCCCTGCTCATGCTCTATCTCTCTCTCTCTCTCTCTCTCAAAAATAAATAAACATTAAAAAAAGACTTTTTAAATGACATATGCTGGTAATCATAGATGTAGAAAATAAATACACAGATGATGAAAATACATGTCAGATACATAAGCAAGCATAAACTAAAAAATCAAAAAATTATAACAATAGCATAATTCCATTAGCAATTTTATGGTAACTAATAGATTATACTTCTCAAATAATTATTGAGAGTATTAACAGCATTTACCTGGAGCAGTGAGTAAGTGTGCTTACAGTGACTTGTGGGAAAGCATGAAAATCATAGCCTCATTGTAAAGCCTTGTTAACATTTTGATTAAAACACTTATTTAAATGTTTGTTCTAAGACAGATGTGGACTCTTCTGGAAATTGGGTGCTGACATAAAATGAGGTATAGGTACCACCAAAAATATCAGTCACTAGGGAAGTATTTGGATATGCGTGCCAGTGCATACAAGACCCAATTAACAGCAGAAATGGTTGAATATACTTCTGTAATAAGTGGTGGAGGACGAGAGTTATTGAAGCTATTAAAATGATAAATTGAAGGGAATACTTCATGTTGTGAAGACATTCCAGGGTGGCTAAGGCAGAAGTATGTTATTTCATTTTATTCTGGAAGACTGTAGTACAAATGAGATTCTTAAAAAGCCCAATTATGCGGCTTCATTAAGGTGTACATCTGCATATGTGTGTACTTTTTTGTGTGTGTTTGGACATGGCAGTTCATATTGCTTTGACCCTATAAAGCAGGGAAAAAACTCACCCAGAATTAAATAATCATAGGAATTTATGGTTTAACATGTCTGAAAAAATCTACTGGGATTGTAGGTTTCAAGCATGGTTTGATCAGGGCTCCATAACATGCCTATGTAATTCACTTCTCCTCTCCTAAGAGGAAGCTTGATTCCAGGCTCTCTTCCATTATCAATAAAACAAAGGCTACGACGGTTCTGAATGTCGCATTGCCAAATACATCTGCTGGAGAAAGGAATCTTCCTTTTTTCCCTTTTGTTTCTCACCAAACAAAGGTACTTCGCTTTGCTTTTATTTTCCTATCTTAGGTTTTGCCCACATCTGAGTTGTTCACTGAGGTCAGTGAAACACATCTTGGGTCTGGTTAGATCTGGGTTACAGACCAGTTACTATGCCAGGTTTTGTTACAGTGTGGTGATCAAGTCAATTCCACACACAAGCCTTGGCCTCTGAAAAATGGACTGGGGAAGGGAACACGTGTTCGAGAGAACCCAACAGAGTCTGCTCTTGGGGAGAATATGAAACAGGAGACTGGAAAGATACATAGGGGCCAGGATAGTTTCCAGGCTTGCAGTTAGAGAAGGACAGAAGGACTTTGGTGTATTTCCAAAGTGACCTCTTTTCTAAAGAATATGTTTCCACAGAATTAAAAAAATTTTCAAATAGAGGGGCACCTGGGTGGCTTAGTCATTAAGCGTCCAACTTAAGCTCTGGTCATGATCTCGCAGTCTGTGGGTTCGAGCCTTTGTCAGGCTCTGTACTGGCAGCTCGAGCCTGGAGCCTGCTTTGGATTCTGTGTTTCCCTCTCTCTCTGCCCCGCCCCACTCACGCTCTGTCTCTCTCACTCTCAAAATGAATAAATGTTAAAAAAAATGTTCAAATAGAATCTAAGAATAGAAATAGGGCTGCAATAGTAAGGATTGCAAACACAGAGTAATGATAATGACATGCAGTTCTAATTAATGTAACTAACTTGATTCCTGCCCTCAGGTGCCTTCTCATCTTCATTCAGATGTCAGTGATCTTAGGGAGGACAATTTGATCCACTCCATTTAAGAGAGTGATTTCTCACTCCACAATTTCAGTTCACTTTCTCTGCTTGGTTTCTCCTACTTAGGTGGACATCTGTATTGTACTAGCTCATTTCAGTATTTAGTGTTTATTTCTCCCTGGTAGAAGATATGCTCCACAAGGGCAGGGATATTGGACTGTTTTGAACATTTGATTATAATGGGGCTTCCATTGGATAGTGTCTAATAAATACTTGATAGATACATTACCCTGTGTGCTTTTATTATGTTTTAGTTAGCACTTCAAGTGTATGAGGATGGCCATTTCACTAAAGATTTTTTTTTAAGTTTATTTATTTATTTTGTGTGTGTGTGTGAGAGAGAGAACAGGAGTAGGGGAGGTGCAGAAAGAGAGGTAGAGAGAGAGTGTGGAGAGAGGGAGAGAGAGGGAGAGAGAGAGAGAATGAAAATCCTAAGCACTCCATGCTGTCAGCACAGACCCCAATGCAGGACTCAGTCTCACAAAACTGTGAGATCATGACCTGAGCTGAAATCAAGAGTCGAATGCTTAACCCACTGAGCCCCCCAGGTGCCCCCTTCTGAAGATTTTTAAAGAAGCTAATGGAATGGGAAATCACCCACATAACTTTCTCAGGATGCCATGTTTGAGGCTGTTGCTAACCTAAGACATTGCCAGCTTCTGCTGTTCATCCAAGGACAGTAAGTTAGTTGATTCTGGCTGCTGTAACAAAATACCACAGACTGGGTGGCTTACACAACAGGAATTTATTTTGTCACAGTTCTGGAGGCTAGAAGTCCAGGACCAAGGTTCTGGTCAATTCAGTTCCTGGTGAGGACTCTTCCTGATGTGCAGATGGCCACCTTCTTGCTGTGTCGTCACATGGTCTTTCCTCCGTGCATGGGCACGGAGAGAGGAAGCAAGCACATGTAAGCTAGTTGTCTGATGTCTCTTCCATTAAGGACACCGATCCTATCAGGTCAGGGCCCCATTCCTATGACTTCATTTAACCTTAATTACCTCTTCCTTCCCTCCAAATACAGCCACCCTGGGTTAGGGATCAACATGCAAATTTGGGGGAGGGGGAGGGAGGCACAAACAGCCCATAACAGACAGCTCACTTGTGGATCCATTGTCTACAAAGAAGCAGGGTTATTGAGCCTTAAATTATATGTGATTTTACTGATCTGATCTTCTCCTCATTGAAATGGGGGGAATTCATGAGTAGTTATTTCCCTTCGTCTTTAAATGCCACAATGAAAATAGATCAGAAGCTTTGTTGACTTCTTAGCACTTAAGTAATGCATAATGTAAAACCAGGACTCAATCAGACCCTGTGTAATGTAAACTGAAATGTGGTCGATCTAGCTTTTAATGTTTATTTATTTTTGAGAAAGAGAGCGAGAGACAGAGCACAAGTGGGGAGGGGTAGAGAGAGAGAGGGAGACGCAGAATCTGAAGCAGGTTCCAGGCTCTGAGCTGTCAGCACAGAGCCCGATGTGGGGCTTGAACTCATGAACCTCGAGATCATGACCTGAGCTGAAGTTGGACGCTCAGCCAACCGCCTGAGCCATCCAAGTGACCCTGGATCTAGCTTTTAGATGCACCCAAGAAGCATGTGCCACCTTGCATGTTGACTTATGCAGAGAGAACTTCTGGTAGCCCATTACATTTATTTGTGTTCATACATCATCTTATTTCACGACAGTCTTTAAAAGAAAAGTCTAGTCTAGAATCAGTCAGTTGTGCTACATGCGTGCACTCAGGAGACTCACGATGGCAACGAAATAGCCAAATCTTATCAGCAGTTGTACCGACCCATTAAACTGAGCACTGGAGATGGTATTTTAAGTTCCCCAGGCAGTATTTAACTCCCTTCTCTGTAGTTAATACAAAGTAGTCAGTTCTCAATTAAGCAGACTCGTTGTGTGGTGGTGAGAACATGGCATTTGCAGTTGGAAGGCCAAGGTCAGATTTCAGCTCAGCTGCAAACTGTGTGAGGAAGTCTGTTCCTGTGGTTCCATTTCTTCCCTGTCTCAGACCCCAAGAGTGGCTGGTTCCTAGGGAATCCAAGTATTTGTTGGCTGAATGTAAAATCCTCATTTTACTAGCAATGCTTTTTTTAAATGCAGACTTTTCATTTTTAAGGTGATTTCTTATGGCTTAAAGATTATAGTGAGTACATCTAACAACATGAACTATAGCAAAGCTCAGACGATCCATACAAAATATAGTAACATATGTAATATAATAATATAAAAACCATTTCACCACTGCATGTCACAAAGTATGTCTGTCTGTAAAAAATAGGTCCTTGGGGCACCTGCGTGGCTTAGTCAGTTAAGCGTCTGACTTCAGCACAGGTCATGATCTCACGGCTGGTGAGTTCAAGCCCCACGTAGGGCTCTGTGCTGACAGCTCAGAGCCTGGAGCCTGCTTCGGATTCTGTGTCTCCCTCTCTCTCTGCCCCTCCCCAGCTCACACTCTGTCTCTCTCTCCCTCAAGAGTAAACATTAGAAAAAAAAAAAAAAAAGAATAGGTCCTTAAGTATGGACTCCAGGTGTTGGCTAATTTACCCGAGGATTTTAGAATCACATTGAAAGTGGCATGACAGTACTTAATTAACTGATTTAAGAGGTTCATTGCTTTTCATTTTAATCAATAGCATACCTGTATATACTCATACACCCACATACACACACTAGTAATATTGTTGCTCTCCAATTACAATCATGCCTTATAATAAGCACTAGAAACAAAGTTTTTCACATTAATGATTTTCCTGACACAACACAATTGATGTAATTGCAAATTATATTTTATAGTAAATGAAAAAAGTGCCCATTTTTAATTTAGAAATCAACATTTGTTAAAAGTAGTAATCCACATTTAAAAATTTAATGCAATGCACATTTAATTTTCAAAACATTGCTCTAGGCAGTGGTGTGACATTTCTTATAATTTACCAGATTGCTTTTTAAAATTAAGCTAAAAATTAATTTACTCTAGTAAATCCTTGAAAAAATTATGAATATCATCCCAAACTCCACAACCATCCTTCATGAAGGCCTTTCTTCTTTTCCATCATCAGTGTCATAGTTATTCTTAATTGCTTTTTAGCTTATGTCATAATCTTGGCAGTTTAACTCAAATTAACATGATGGCTCAGATGGCAACTTTAGCAAATGCTCAGGAAATGTACATAACACCATTTAAAACTACTGTGCTAGGTACTCGATACGGATTTTCTGCGTAAAGCATAACATATTACATATAGATATTTCATACGGTAAAGAATACGAAGTTCCACTTGGGGACATGCGGTGTTGCATTTAGTTCTTATATTTAGGATTCTGAGTATCTCTGGGCACTTGATTTTCCAATATTTATAAAGTAGGGTACTGTCAGGCTCAGAGACTGATACTTTGTTTTTTTGCTGCAGCGACTGGTACTTTCTTTGATTCATTTGCTGCCAGTGTTTGTAACCCATACTGTTCCTTGAGTTCCACTCTTCCATTGGGAACTAGTACACGTTCTCCCCGCTGATGATAGTGCCTTCTCTTCTACCCTGTGCTCTTCAAACATCATCGATTGCTCCGTGCATTTGAAACAAAGACGCCTTTAATTGTTTGCAGTTGTCAAACCACGAAACTGTGAGCCTTCCGTGAACCATGACCTGTTCCTGTATGTTGGTATCGCACAGAACTTTTCTTTATCCTTGTGTACACATGGTGATAAATCAACCTTTGGTGATGCTGAGGAAACATCATTTGAACGTGGAGACCTGCGTCTACCCTGCCTCAGTTATGTGTGCCTCCTTTCCCTGGCATAAGGTACGCATTTCTACCATGGCTCACCCTTCGTCATTTGTGAGATTCATGCTTGAAGGGTATCCAAAGGAGTTGACTAAATTCAGTTGGGTAATGGAATTAGGAGCATTTTCTTGATTTTTGAAGTAACCTTGTCAATATAGAGTCTAAGAAAAGATGACTCAGTTTGAATCCCACCAGTTTACTGTGACACACATACACTTTTAGAATTTAGAATGTCCTGAAAATTCATCTTTTTATGTTTTATTGTGTGATGTATGGCTTTACAACACTTTGAAAGTGATGTATTTCCAAAGAATGCTAGAATAAATGGATAGCCCATTTAGAAGAATTCACTTGTGTGAAGAGGCTTAAAATAAGGTTGCCGTAGTTAAAATCCTGATCATGAAACCATCCAGATTTCCCATCTTATCACAGAAAAGCTTGTGCTTTTACAGTTTGCTTAAGCATTTAGAAATGAGCTCCATGCTCAACCTGCATCATTTCCAGGGAGTTAAATTCCAGGAATCCGCCTTCCGTGATGACCACAGAGTGAAGTGGTCCTAAGTGGTCTCAGAGGTGATAATTCCAACCACTTTCTCCTCTTATTGGACTCGGGTCATTACTGGGCTCAAGTTAACTTCCTTTGTATCTTTTCAGATGTTTTAGTGGTAGTTGTCAATACTCTCATTTCCACTTTTGACATCTTTTGTAATAATGCACATGATGCAGTTTATAACCACTGAGCTTCTGGTCGCGGACATGTTGTGATGAACGTGAACTTTGCATTTCAGTAAAATCAGCTCTGAAATGTTTGTCAACCATGTTCCGATGGATACATGTTCTAATGGATGGGAATAAATAACTGAAGGAGGATGAAACCATTTTAAAGAAATCTCAGTATCAGACCTGGCATGTGTGGGTGATTGTTAAAGAGCCAAATAGACTTGACGAGTGCAAGTCCTCAATGCCTTACCTGTAATTTGGAGATGCAAAATGCTCCAAAAACCAAAGTTTCTTTCAGGTGTTCATGGAAAAGTCGTTGGGGAACAACATCCAACCTGGACTGAGGCACAGTTATATGTAATCATCGTTTCTCTCACTTAATGTGAATATGCCTATCTTGGCTCAGAAATATCAGTAAGTATTGAAATTTCTTAGTACGTTGCTTGGAGTTTTCTATAGAAACGGTAGATGCATCTTTCTAAATCCAAAAGAAATTGAATGTGGAAGCACATATAACTCCAAGGATACAGATAACCAACTGGGAAGCCTCTAAAAGGTGAAAGTTAATAATTGGTTCTGCTAAGAAAATGATGGGGTCATAATCAGGCATAGGAAATGGTGCTGTGGGTAGGGACATGCACAGATGTTGGTTCGTGTTGCTAACTCCATGGTGAATGGCTTTGATTTCTATTTTCCACCGTGTTAGTGCCTGTAATAGAGAGATGAAAGAAACCAGTGCAGGTGAATCCACGGGGGTGGACAGACCAGCTAGGAGGGGAAAACATTAAGGAAGAAATCAACTTCTGGTAGCTCTGAAAAGCTCCACAGAGCAGTTGGCATGAAACTGCCTGAAAGCCCAGAGCTGCAGAAAAGTCCTAAGAGGATCCGATTCTAAATTAAAGAATTCCCTGTGAAAGTTAGGGTTAGTTGAAGCAGTGATTGATCTCAGTACTTACTGCTCTGCATTGTTAGTGCCTGTTTATATCTCTGTGCCCCACTAGACCGCAGGCTCTGAGCGCGTGGCACTTTTCATCTCTGTTGTTGAGGGAGGGGTTCTCAGCTCCTGGCACATGGCCCGCCGGGTGGTGGGTGTTCAGTAGATACTTGGAAATAAGTCAGTGAAATATGTTTAGCTGTGCTCCAATAGCTGTAAGTCTGCACATTATATTTGAAATCTATGATGTGTAATGTGGTACATTGGAGTAGGGCGAGGGAGAAAAGTGGCCACGTGTTTCTAGAATCCCTTCCTTTGGACAGAGACATGGGACATATTTTCAGGCTGCAGCACATACACTATCCCATCTGAATTCCAGGGCACCCCACATCTGATGAGAATTTCTATCGTAAGGAGCCTTTCTTACTAATGGAAGATTTCCTGTTTTTCTTTTGTACTGAAGTGAAACATAAGGGTGAGAACCACCATAGAAAGCAGCATATAACCCACCCAAACACAACCATGAATAATATAAGTTAATTCATAGGCTTAACAGTTCTAATAATAATGGCTGTGTTAATATATATTTGATACAAAAACGTGGCACGCATCTCCTTTTGGTTAAGCGAGCCCATGGGAATATGCAGACACTACTGGTATGCTTGTGTTCATGGGTCTTGGTGCATGCAAATTGCAGACTGAGTCCCAAGGGGAAACATAACATGGTTTTCATTTGGCTTTTGCACACGCAAATCTATAACGATCACACAGTTAACAATTCTAAAGTTATATTAGAGATGAAGTCTGCATTTCCCCGGATTTCCAGTCAATTCTATCGTGTAGATCACAACTCTGAGCTGTATGTTGTACATCCTCATTCCTCTGGCTGTAGTGGCCTCGGTGCCATATTTGTTGAAAGTAATACTGGGACAATTAATGGCAGTCAAGTTTTTGACACCTTCTTTATTTTCTGGCACCACAAGATTCTCCAGGCTCATCTCGTACGGTCCCAGCCATAGTCTTTAGACTCAGCTTTGTCTCCACGGAGCACTGGTTTCTTTTATTGGAGAACAGTGTGTGTGCTCTTCACTACTGGGATACCCTTGTTTTAGGCCCTTTCTGCTGACTGGGAAAGGAAGCACACGTGTGTATACTGAGCGTATATACCTATCTATAAGTGTTTCTATATGTGACAGTCTGTATCTACATGAAACTATACGTGAGTTCCCTTTTTGTCTCCTTCC
This sequence comes from Herpailurus yagouaroundi, assembly GCF_014898765.1. NCBI lineage: Eukaryota > Metazoa > Chordata > Mammalia > Carnivora > Felidae > Herpailurus > Herpailurus yagouaroundi. Next base: position 8,830,165 of record NW_024412377.1, on the reverse strand, counting down.
TTACAACATGGGTCATTCTACTTATTTCCTTGCTTGTGTATAACGGCCTCCTCCACATAAGAGAAATCCTTCAAACCATCTGCCATCCATTTACTTAATTACAGTTTACATTTAGAGCAGGAGCAGAATTGTTAACCTGTAGTCCTGTGGAAAATTACAACTGGATTGCAATGCTTCAGGACAACTGATCTTCCCTGTAGTCCTACAGCAGCAATGGTCTTCCACAGGGGCTTAGGTCACCATGTCTTTACCCTACCGCCCACAGTGACATTACTCCGTATTTGTGATGCCTGTAGGTTGCTTTCTCATATTCTGCATTCCACTCCAAGATGCCCTGATCTCCTCAGTGAGTTTTAAACTTTGTATACATTAAGCATCAGACTTGTGCTGTAATACTGCATTGAAAGATGCATATTGAAAATGAATTGAAAAATGAATACTATCATGTCTCCACCATTATAGTTTCATAGAGAATATTTTCATGCATTAAAATATCCCCTGTGCTATACTGTTCATCCCGTTTTCCTCTCAAAACCCTTGGCAACCACCGATCTTTTTTTTTTTTTTTTTTTTTACCATCCCTATAGTTTTGCCTTTTTCTGAATATCAGATCTTCCTCAACTTATGATGGGGTCACATCCTGATAAATGCATTGTAAGTTCAAAATATCCTGAGTTGAAAATGCATTTAATACGCCTAACCTACCAAACACCATAGCTTAGCCTCGCCTACCTTAAATGTGCTCAGAATAGTTACCCTTACCCTACAGTTGGACAACACGTAGAACACAGAGCCTATTTTGTAACAAAGTTTTGGCGATCTCATGTAATTTACGGAATCCTGAAAGTGAAAAGGACAATGGTTGGTTGGGTACAGATGGCCATCAGTGTATCACTTGTTGGCCCTTGTGACCACCTGGCTGGCTCACTGCCACAGTCCAGCATCATGTTAGCCAAAAGATCAAAATTCCAAAGTATGGTTTCTGTTGACCCCATGTTGCTGTTGTACCATTAAGTTGAACCGTAATGAGTCTGGACTGTCTGTGCTTAGAACATAGCGTACGTAGCCTTTTCAGACTGGCATTTTCCCCTTGTAACAGTAGGCATTTAAGATTCATCCATGTCTTTTCATGGCTCGATAGCTCATTTCTTATTGCTGAATAATATTGCATTCTTCGGATACACCACAGTTTGTTTATTCACTCACCTACTGAGGGAGATCTTGGTTGCTTCTAGTTTAGGTAACAATGAATGAAGCTACTATACACATTCACATGCAGGTCCCCCCGCCCCCTGCTAATTTTACTGAGATATAGTTGACATACAACATCATATAAATTTGATGTCTACCATGTGAGGACTGGACACATTTTTAAATAATTTGTGTATGTAACTAGGAGTGTAATTGCTGGATAGCGTAGTAAGACCGTATTTAGCTGCCAAATGGTCTTCCAGAATGGCTGAACTATTTTACAGTCGCATCAGCAATGAATGAGACTTAGGTTGTTCTGTATCTTCAACATCAATTAGAATTGTCAGTGTTACTTATTTACTTTTTAGGCAATTCTAATAACAGCATAGTCATCTCTCTCTTTTTAAAATTTTTTTAAGTTTATGAGAGAGAGAGAGAGACAGAGAGAGAGACAGCATGAGTGGGGGAGGGGCAGAGAAAGAAGGAGACACAGAATCCGAAGCAGGCTTCAGGCTCCAAGCGGTCAGCACAGAGCCCGACATGGGGCTCGAACCCACAAACCACGAGATCATGACCTGAGCCAAAGTCAGACGCCTAACTGACTGAGCCACCCAGGCACCCCTCTCATTTTTGTTTTAATTTGTAACGTATCTGAAAAAAGGAACCATGGCTTTTATTTGAAATAGCATCTACCTAGAAGTCCCTGAATCAGAGTCTTTGCCAAACTTACTCCAGAAAGTATGAAGACTTTGAAAAAGTGGAGAACTCCTGTGAATCCTCAGAATAAAAGTTAGCAGTTAAAATTTAGTAAAACTGTTTTTACAGATTAGACTGGAGCAGAAAAAAAAATGTGTGAGAAAAGAAAAAAACCAACAGCAATATAGCAGGACCAGATGGGGAAAGGTGGATACTGGCCAGAAAACATTGAATTCTAGGAGGGCTGGTATAAAATTGTATAAGTGCTGAGATCTCCCTTTGAAACAGTAACAGAAACAGGTTGTAGAATAAAAAATAAACTCATCTCATGTTGGAAGGACACTAGACAATGACAGCCAACAATGCCCTGAAAAATGGGCTGTGGGAGTCAGATGTGGCAGAAAAGGGTTATTCTCTTCATGTTTCACTTGCCTTCAGTTGGGTGGCTCTTTCTCTCACCCCCTCAATCTCTGAGTCACCAAGGTGTCTGTTGGGCCCACCTCTGAAAGATCACTCAACACCAAGTCAGTAACTGGGTGATGGCTGCAGACTGTTCCACTCAATCTTGGACTTTTCAGGTCTGTTTCCCTGCTGGAACTGGAACTAAAATGTTCTTTCAAAAACACAAAGTTAAGTTGCTCAGTGGCTCTTTGTTCTGCGAACGTTAGAATGTCTTAATTGGGTTGAAAGCCTTGTGTGAACTCACAGCATTCTTAATAAACCTTTTGTGTATCAGAATTCTGTCTTCCTTCTGTCTGTGTTCTCGGTATCTTGAAATGTGTCAAGGTCCCTGGCTTTTGGTGCTCCAGGGCAAATCTAGGCCACTACACTGTAAGTTTTTGAGAACAAAGATTGTATTTATTGTGAAATTGCCCATACCAAGGACTCAAATGTTGCTAGTTGAATGAATACATATTTGACAAAATGGTCTTCATTATAATGCAGTTAACAGTAAAAAAGTAATATTATCCAAATAATTAATCATAGAAAGTTGTTAAATGCATTAGGATAGAGCTATATACTGGACTATTATGTAATATTAAAATCATATTTTCCTTGTACCCAACTTGGTAAAGTATGTGCACTTAAACAAACAATAAATAAAGGTGTTTTTACAGTATCTCAGCACCAGACACATAGGGACATACAGATGAGTTTGGGAAAAAAGTGTTAAAACATCAACGCATTAACATCTCATGAGTGTCGAGTATTTTCCTTTTTGTGCTTTTTCTGTCTTTTCCGAATATTCTATAATTACAGAATGACATATTTTTTCAAAATTTGTTATAAAATATATTTTGTTATTTAGATCACAATGTTCAGCTCAGAATAACTGATTATTGTTTACTGATTTGATATTGTAGGATTACTTTGACAGTAGGAAAGTCCTAGTTTTATACTGACACACTTAAGGATAAAAGTTTCACTGCTAAATATATAATATAGTTAAGGGTATATAAGCAGATGTGAAAATAAAAAAAAAAGCCCAAAACAATTGCTGCCTGTGGAGATTCCCCAATTATATACCTGGCATGTGCCAGCCATTCTCATTTCAAACGCTTTTAGATACAATGTCCCCCCAGAAGCCTTGCAAAAGTGGAAACTGTAATTGCCCGATTATCATAGGTGAGAAACAGCTAGCACTGAATTTAGACATCTCTGTACCTGCTCAAATTAGGCTGCTCACAAGTGAACAAAAGCCGGGGTTTTGTTATTAAACACAGAGCCAAAAACAGATTTGAGATTTAAAAGAGATCCAAAAGCAACTGTATCACCGATTCAATGCTTTGTAGCTAGTCAATGCAGTTATCGCTGTTCCTCACCCTAGGTGTGTAAGAGTTTGCTCATTATTACATTTGTTCTGTACTGGCTCAGAAAATAAAACCACTGTGCAAACTTAGACAAAAGCTCTGTGCTTAACTGGTACCCGTCAGCTACCAAGACATTTTGCCAGTGTGCTGTTTAACTTGGGCAACAACAACAATGAAAGAATGTGTTCATTCTGGAAGATAAAATAGTAAAAGATAATTATGGAAGGACACCCTTGAAAGTGTCCAAACCATTTATTATGCCTGTAGGAAGTTAGCTTCTTAAATACCTTCTTTCTTTTAGTACTGGTAGATACAAAGAACACCCTCATGAAAAGCAGTCATGAAACACTGTATGTACTTCCTCATTAGGTAATTAGTGGGCTGATTACTAGTCAACAACTGAATTTTCTGAACATCACGTAAGGACAAGAAGGGAATTCCAAAATGTATTTCATGCCAAGTGTCAGGGCACCTGGGTGGCTCAGTCAGTTGAGTGTCTGACTTTTGATTTCGGCTCAGGTCATGATCCCAGGGTTGTGGGCACGAGCTCCATGTTGGGCTCTGCACTGAGCTTGGAGTCTGCTTGGGATTCTCTCTCTCTCCCTCTGCCGTTCCCCTGCCTATTGCTTGCTCTAGCTCTCTCTCTCTCTCTCTCTCTCTCTCTAAGAAAAAGCAAAACAAAATAAAACAAATAAAAAAATGCAAAGTGTCTGCCAGTTTATATTTGAACTTTAAATATAATACTAAATTTTGATTAATTATTTCTTCCAGGATTTTATTTAAATTCTAGTTAGTTATATTGGTTTCAGGCATAGAATTTAGTGATTCATCCCTTACTTACAACACCCAGTGCTCATCCCCTCCTTAATGCTCTTCACACACTTAGCCCATCGCCCAGCCCCTGCCCCTCCAGCAGCCCTCACTTTATTCTTTCTGTTTTCCTTTTATTAAGTAAACTCCATGCTCAACATGGGGCTTGAACTCATGACCCCACGATCAAGAGTCACATGCTCTACCAACTTAGCCAGCCAGGCACCCCATAATATTTCATTTTATTTATTTATTTATTTTTTAAATTTTTTTTTCAACATTTATTTATTTTTGGGACAGAGAGAGACAGAGCATGAACGGGGGAGGGGCAGAGAGAGAGGGAGACACAGAATCCGAAACAGGCTCCAGGCTCTGAGCTGTCAGCCCAGAGCCCGACGCGGGGCTCGAACTCACGGACCGCGAGATCGTGACCTGGCTGAAGTCGGACGCTTAACCGACTGCGCCACCCAGGCGCCCTCATAATATTTCATTTTAAATGAGAATGATTGGGCTTCCTATTAGCTGAAGGTAGGCGGACAGTGTTATTCTGCTAAAATAAATTGTTTCTCCCTGATTATCTCAGTTTATTCCATTTTTACCAATTGTTTCATATACCGAAGATGAGTCGAATTAAAATACTGTTATAAAAGCTTCTTCGGTTGGCTGAAGAATATGCCATTTTTTCCACTGTAACCCGGATGCCCAGCCGAGTGTCTGGCACACAATAGGACCGCAGTAAGTGTCTGATGCATGGATGAATAAATTAAGGAATTTATGCTGGTCAGTTTCTTATTCTGCTAAATAAGGCTCAATAATTTCCTTAATATGTACTGTGTGATTCCATGACTGCTTAGTATGTCCTATCTAGATGGAATTTTGAAATGTATATCCTCAGGTACTTTATGTCATTAAGATTTTGAATCGCACAGGTAGTTTCTGGTATTAGGAGCCCAGAGGCCATAACATATTGAGTCATCTTTGCTTTCAGCTCCTCCCAAAAGTTCTTTATTTGCTAACAGGTGGCTACGTAGGGAAAGCCCAAACTGATATGTTATAATGTGAGTAATTATTTGATGACTTAAATTCCATTTAACAACACTTACTCAACACCTCATATGTATCATGCTTTTTTTAGTTTATTTTTGAGAGAGAGTGTGAGTGGGGGAGGGGCACAGAGAGAGGGGGACAGAGGATCAGAACTGGGCTCCGTGCTGACAGCAGTGAGCCTGATGCGGGGCTCGAACTCACCAACCACAAGATCATGACCTGAGCTGAAGTCAGACGCTCACTTATCTGAGACACCCAGGCGCCTCCCAGGCTTTTCTCATACATTTTATATCATTAAGTCACCTCAGAAGCCCATGAGGTTTATTTTATCATTCAGATGTGGGGGGAACATATTACTGAGGTCAAGAGACATTAATTCACTTGACTTACTAGGTAGCTGAATGGACAGCCAGTCCAAGATGCTGTTGTATCAAACTATCACGCTGGTCTGTCCCTCTTGGAAATGATTTAGTGTGGAGTTTGTTGTAGTAAAAAATGTTTGCAGTGTTTGGACATGAGTCTGAATCCCTGCTTTGCTGTTCGTTCTATGACTTCGAGTAAATTACATAAACTTTTTCAGCCTCATTTTCTTTACCTTGAGTAGCACAATTTAAGTGTCACGTAAATAGCATCTGTTACTATCTCTACTGTTAGGACCTTGTTTCATCATAAAGGATGGCTAACACATAAACAACATTGAAAAGCCTCCCCTCTATCCAAGTAGAGATTTGGATAGAGAGGGGGGATATTTCATAGTAGAGGTATAATATAGCACCTTATGTCTTCTCCCATTAAATTCTACATAAAAGTCTATAATTTGCCTGAAAGAAAGTAAGTGCATTGAAAATAATGTAAGTTAGCAGCACTGGAGTGGCTCAATCGGTTAAGCAACTCATTTCAGCTCATGTCATGACCTTGCAGTCTGTGAGCCGTGTTGGGCTCCGTGCTGATGGTTCAGGGCCTGTAGCCTGCTTCTGATTCTGTGTCTCCTTCTCTCTCTCTGTCCCTCCACTGATCATGCTCTCTCTCTCTCAAAAATAAATAAACATTATTTTTTTTAAAAAAGAAAATACTGTAACTTAAAATGGGGAGAAGTTCATAAAAATTAGTAGTTGATGATTTTATGTTCTGAAAACACGTACACACTTCAAAGGGGGGAAAACAGTAAAAATGTACAGAACAAGTTATGAAATTCTACCACAAAACAAAGACATAGAAGCCAGCAAAGAATCTAGACCTTTGCTCTAAGAGATAAAAACAAAAAACCAAACAAAAACAAAGAGGGGCATCTGGCTGGGTTAGCTGGAGGAACATATGATTCTTGATCTTGGGGTTGTGAGTTCTAGGCCCACATTGGGCATAGAGGTTACTTAAATAAATAAACTTAAAACAAAACGAAACAAAAGAAAATTAGCAAAGCAGGTGGTAAACAAAACCAATATGGGATTAAAAACATCACCAGTGAGATGAAACTACTTTAGAAATTAAAGGTAGAACCACAGAATGGGAAATTAAATCAATGAAGTAGAAGATAAAGTCATGGCACACCTGAGAAATGTGGGCAGACATTAAAAAGATAGGACATATGATGCATGATGTAGGACCTAAAGGAAAAAGCACAGAAGTCTAAACTGGATATACTCGTTTCCAAAGCAACAGAATGTATATCACATACTAAGTTGCTAAATACTTCCAAAGTGAAAAGAGGGATTGAGTTTCCAATTGGAGAGACATTATAGAGTGCCAATTTAAAAAATAATAATAATAAAAGCACAAACCAATACAAAGAATTATTCATAAAATTTACAAACATTAGGGGAATATTAGTAGATGGCATATATTGATAAGTGTGCAGTGTATAGAAATCAACTATTTTGATTGTTTGCCCTATAGAATATAGTGTGAAATATATCACTAAGTAATATACACATATGTAAGTAATAGTATATATAAGATAAATATGTATACATATATGTGTATATATACATATTTACATACGCATACCCACACCAATATATTACTGAAATAAAATGATGTTATAGAAATGAAAAGTTCACCTAAGTGTTTCTCCACAGATTCAGGACCACTTTCATTATTGAGTGGAAGGCTGCAGTATTGGTATGGAAACATGGGAATGATTACAATTAGTGATCTGGACTGCTTTTATAAACATACCATTCATAATATAAGCACCTAGGGGAACAAGTGAAATACTTAACAAACAAAAAGAAACTATAAATTAGGAATATCTTAAATATTAATGTTCAACAGGTCTGTGTCATCTTAAGGAAAAGAAAGGTGAACATTCAACACACTACCCTTATGGACTGAATATTTGTGTCTTCCCCAAATTCATGTGTTGGACCCGTTTCCCCAGAGTGATGGAATTAGGAGTTGGAACCTTGGGGGGTGGTTGGGATTAAATGGGATTAGTGCCTTTGTTAGGGTCAAGAGGGATCTTATTTTCTTTGTTCTCTGCCATGTGAGGAGATAGGGAGAAGATGGCCATCTGCATGCAAACGAGGAAGCAGGCTTTCTCCAGACACTGGATATGCTGGCACCTGGTTCTGGGACTTCCAGCTTCCAGAACTGTGAGAAACAAATGTTTGTTTAAGCCACTCCATCTGTGGTATTTTGTTATAGCAGCCCACACTGACCGAGACAGCCACCAGAAGGAATCAGATACTGGCATCAAACAAGCCCACAACTTCTTCTGCCTGATCAACTATGAAGTCATGTAGTGACTTAGTAGAGGTGTTATCTGTGAAAGAAGAAAGACAACTCGTTTATAGTGACTAGAACATGAAGTAATTGGTAGTAACCTTTGATCCAGTGGGTCATGTGATCTACTTAAAGAAAACTAAGAAATTTTGAGTTTTGCTGGTGATCACACCATTTGTATTTCTACCCAGATCTACTGTGCTTCTATCATATGCCTTGGAGAAAAGGTACAATGTCGTGCTTAGGAAATATTTTCTTGACTGCGTGAATGAAGGCTCTGAAGCAAGACCCATCTCTCCTGTGGATAACATTTCTGTTCCAAACTACATACGTTCATTCATCTTTGAATTCCTTGGAACACATTTACTTCTAGCACATGGTTAATTCAAGATCTAGTTATTGTAGTTGCATTGAAGTAGCCTCCTTAATAATAATGATATAAGTACCTTGTTTAGGGAAATGAAACAAGATGGAGATCTCACATATTTGAATTTTACAACATGAATTGTGTTGAAATCTAGGTTTGCTTCTTAGGGAAGAATTCCTTCTTTACTGTTAATGTAATCAACTTGAAATGTGCAATAGTAGTTTAAATGTGTGTAGTGCTAAGTTCCTCAGGGAACGATGATAAAAATACAATACATGAGGGGAAGCTAACAAACTTAGATTTGAATGCTGCTATTAATATTTTAGGAGAAATTTTGTTTTCAATGGTTTAATAGCATATCAGTTTAAAAAAAACATTTTTGAGTTTAAGCTTCTTTTTCTGTGGCAATGCGTTTCCAAAATATAAGCAAATTTGAAAATATGTTGTCCAATTTTTCCAGAATATCTTTCATAAATTGAGGATGACTCCTGTTGGAAATATTGGATTTGAAGCATAATTTCCCATTTAATTGGATATTTTAGGTAATATATTTCATAATTTATATTACCTAGAAATGTTCCCTTAAATCTTATATTATTATTATTATTATTCAAGTTTACAAGTAAATGGTAGTACACTGAAGATTTTACAAATGAGTAAATTGAGGTTTGTCGAAGTTAACTTACTCAACACTCTTTAAGAATCAGCCTCAAACAATCCCAAAATTTGTGCAGAATCACAAGAGACCCTGGAATAGCCAAGGCAGTCTTGAAAAAGATGAGGAAAACGGAGGTGTTAGAATTCAGGACTCCAGGTTATGTCACAAAAATGTAGTAATCGAGACAGTATGGAACTGCAAAAAATAGACACATAAATTAATGGAACAGAATGGAAGGTAGAGATAAACTCACAGTTATATGGTCAATTAATCTTCAACACAGGAGGCAAGAATATACAGTGGGACAAAGTCTTCAGCAAATGATGTGGGGCAAACTGGACAGCAACATACAGAAGAATCAGTAAATTGAGGCTTAACCTTCAACGTCACTCCTTATCAGGGAAATACAAATCAAAACCACACTCAGATATCACCT
>NW_024412377.1:8804102-8820028 GCF_014898765.1 Herpailurus yagouaroundi | reverse complement strand
TCTCTGTCCCAAAAATAAATAAACGTTGAAAAAAAAATTAAAAAAAAATAATGATTATTTACACTATAACATATATATATTTATGCTATTATATATACAGGTATGAACATTTTCTATGATTTATACTATGTTTTATATGCTTCATTGAATGTATTCAGTATGTTTTAATGGAAAACCTCTTATTTCTGCTGAATACTTATTGGCCAAAGATGTTTACAACCATATAATTCCTCCATATTTTTAGAAAATGTAATTAAAATATGTAATGTAAGCTTACACACACACACACACACACACACACGAACACACACTGGTTTTTACAGGAACAAAAGAATTCCTAACACACAAGAAAATAGTTCCCAGTAAAGGAAAATAACGTTTAAAATATTTAAAGAAGTATATTAATATCTGCATTATTTTCTGGAAGCTCTAGTGGGGAATGTGGTTCCTTGCTTTTTCCAGCTCCTAGATGCTGCCCACATTTTCAGTGGCTTCTCATTGCTCTTGGGACAAAAATTTCATCTCTTTAAAGCCTGGTAAATCTTGTTTCTAGAATTTCATTCCTTCTGTGTGGTTTGTATCCTGACCTGTTAGTTTGGTGACTACGTTGTTCTTTTCAGTGCTCAGCTTTAATGTCACTTCTTCTAGAGACCTTGTGTGACCTTCTAAATAAAGATGACCTTGGCATTTGTAACCTCTGTCTACTTTTCCAGAATGGCGGGCATCAAGTTTACTTGGCCTCCGCAGGATCATAGCCTATAGGGCATTGTCTAGCACAGTAGGATCACTCTGTATTTGTTTCAAAACTGGGTGAGTTAATGAAAGAATAAGTGAACATTTATTCTCCTTCAAGAGTATTTTTTTCACTCAGTTGAATAAGTTTGTCAAAAGAGAGAAGTCACAAATGCGTGAGAAAATATGAGACTGCTAAGTAGAAATACAATGTTTGGAAAGAGAATAATAGTGAGTTTCTTTCCTAGGGGCTAATGACATGAGTTTTCCTGTGTTGAGCCTCCTAATAATGAATACAGACGTTTAAACCATTATGGATGCCAAAGGGCACCCAACTAGATACTGCTTACCCAGAGAGGCTTGGGCCATGCAAATGGGGAAAATTGAAAACCCACCTGCTCGGGTCCTAACATTATATCCTTTCCTTTCAATCAGGCATACACTGGAGAAAGATGGTATTAAAATCTCATTTTGTAAATGACTGGTATTTATAATTCTTGCTTTCCTTGCTGGTTTACAATTTATCATCTTCCCATCCTGTTGAAAAATCAGCATTTTGTGTGGACAAAGATGTTTAAGTATGCTTCCATGTTGTAAATTAATTCTAAATACTTGTAAGATATCCTGAACAGAGATGAGTCTACAGATGACAAAGCAAACCAAAGAGAGAAATGCATCCTCACACAGCAAGACTCCAGTCCTCTGACACACTCTCATTGATCTAAGCCTCCTCTGATCTATTTTAGCAAGTAACATCTGTGTGCACAATTTAGCACCTAATTACTCAGTGACTTGTATCTGTAGCTGTTGCGTTTCCGGTTCATAAACTATTTTTTTCCAAATTCAGCTCTGTTACTAAAATTTCAACAGACTGATTAAAAAAATACAAACCCAATGGATGTATTAAAAGACAGTGAGAAATGATAGTGCTTAATAACTTTGAGGACTTTATTTGACTTGCTTGATGATTCCTGTTTGAGAAGGAAAACTCTTTGGGGAACAATTAATATTGAAAACTTGGCTGTGAATAAAGAGGGCTAGAATCTCGGAGAGACTCAGGAAAGCACAGCCTTCTGAAGGTGTGATCACCTGGTATGTTGTCATACAGCAGGTGGACAGGCTTCCCTGTGGTCCACCAGCAAGGATGGAGGAAACAAAACAACAAACTCACAACTTTTATTGTATTTCTTATCAGTCAATTTAAAATAAATACTGGAGGGGCACCCAGGTGGCTCAGTTGGTTAAGCACTTGACTCTCGGTTTCGGCTCAGGTCATGATCTCATGGTTCATGGGGTAGAGCCCTGCATCCGGCTCTGTGCTGACAATGCGGAGCCTGCTTGGGATTCTCTCTTCATCTCTCTCTGCCCTTCCCCTGTTTACTCTCTCTCTCTCTCTTTCTCAAATAAATAATCTTTTAAATAAGCAGAGTCAAGGTAAAACTAACACTATTTTGTTGAAAACTTCCTCAAGGGAAGTAAAATCTAGGAATAACCCTAGTGTTTGAAGAAAAACATTTGCAAGTAATTTTATGGGTATGTGGAGCCAGTAGGTTTGGCTGATGGATTGACTATTCTTAGTTTGCCAGGCCACTGCAATAGAGTACTGCATACTAGGTGACTTCAAACACCAGAAACTTAATTTCTCATGGTTATGGAAACTAGAAGTCTGAGATCAAGGTGTCAGTGGGGCTGTGCTCCCTCTGAAGTGCCAGGGAAGGATGTCTTCCAGGCCTCTTTTCCCAGCTGCTGGTAGTTCCTTGGCTGGTGGCAGAACGATTCCAGTGTTCACATAGCATTGTCCCCGTGTGTGTGTGTGTGTGTGTGTGTGTGTGTGTGTGTGTCTGTGTGTGTGTGTGCCCAATTTCCCCTTTTTGTAAGGGCCCCAGTCATATTGCATTGGAGGCTCACCCTACTTCAGTATGACTTCATCTTAACTAATGACACCTCACTCGATTCTATTTTCAGAGAAGGCCATATGCTGAGATATTGAGGGGGACACAGTTTAACCCATAACCAATCCTGTGTGTGAAATAAGAGTCAAGAATGAGTCCAGAGTTTTCAGACTGGGCAAATAGAAGAATGGAATTGCCATTCATGGGAAATAGGTGACAGAGAGGAGCTGGTGTATGGGGAAAATCAGATATGGCGCCCCGGAAGGATGGATTTCGATGGGTCCTTGTGAAGGGTGTATGTTTAGAGTGAGGATCAAGGGTGTATGTTTGAAGTGAGGATCACCAATAAAACAAGAAATCACAAAGTAGTTATCTAAATCTCTAGCTTTCAAAATTTATATCAATAGCTCAGCATGTGGAAAAATATATATTGATTGCATAAGATAATTTTTAACTACCCAAAGCGTTTGTAGTTTTTCTTAAAATGCGTCATGGCTTCATCACGGTATGTATCAAAGAGTTCTGCAAATTTGGACTTTTTTCCCCCTAAATAAATGTAGCTTAGGCATTTTATGTGAGTTAGTTTATCATTTCAAGTCTTTGTTGGCAAGAGTTTGCTGTCTGTGAATGGGATCTGGCCAGGAAGCTTTCCTTAGGGAATGAGGAAATGGAAGCACAATAGAAGCATTGTGCACTGCTAGAATATTCTTCTTTTAAGAGGACATTGCTGTTTTATTGGTGGAAGTAACCATGGAATTTGATAATTAAAAGAAAGAATACGCAAAATTCCAGGCGACAAGAAGTGAGAATTTTATAAAAAGCCATGTCAAGCATGCATAATATCTTGAATACTCAATTCATTGGCCTTGATATGCTTCCTCTTAGACCCCTGCTGTAATTATATTTAAATTTATGAAAGCTTTCACGCTTGTACAAAAATATACAGGGAAGAAGTGTCTATGGACTTTTTCTTATAGTCGCATACCGTGTGATAATAAAATATTCATGTTTCCATTGAGTTAGCCAATATTTTTGAATTGTTTAAAAATGGAAAGAAAAACACATGTCAGAACTAATTTGATAGTAACAAGTTTGTGCTAATAATCATTAACGATGGATTTTAATGGATACACATTTAGATAGTTAAAAAATATCTGCATATATGTTTTAAAGAAAATTGAATCTTGGTATTTAAACCAATCAGCATTGCCCTACAATTTTTGAGGGTAGAACTTGCAATAATTATCATCAGTCCTTCCTAACTATGTGATTAGAGCATTGAGGTTGGCAGGAGTCCTGTCATTTAAATTGATTATCATTGGAGAATAAAAACTTTGAGACCGCATGGTCTGGAGAAGAGAAAACTGATGGTGAGAAATTCTGGTTTCATTCCCAGATTTAGAATTGCTTCATCATATGACTTGGAGAGTAAGTCAATTAATTCTATTTGTAGAATGTTAAATGCAGCCACCCACTTCTTATCATTGCTGTTCACATCTTTGATCCCGTTTGACCAGAGTGAAACCCAGCATGACTACATTTTGCTCATCTAGAGTTTCTGATCAGGGATAATCATGATCAGTTTAGCTCTTGTCATCAATTATAAAATAGAGAGTGATGAGGAAGATGCAGTTGTGAAAGTTGACATTGACACTATTAAGAAATTACATCTCAGAAAGTTTGGCAGTAATGAATGGATGAGACAAATGGGAGTTACAAGGCAAGGGAGTCCCAGTGCCCAGGATGCATTTTCATGAACCGTTTTTGTGACAAAGTTAATTGGAGATTATGAACTGTTCGGGGTTACTATGCCTCAAGAAGTTGTGTTTCTTTGGCAACATTTGTTAAACCCATTATCAAATATATTCTAGCAGTTAAAATGGTACCCGTCACCTAGTGAGTTAATGAGCATCTGATAGAATTGTAGTTACTCTTGACCACGGTTCACCATCATGGCACAAATGGTTGTATTCTCTGCTCTCTTCTAGTTTTATTCTGCTGGATGCACAGTTCAGTTCATGTTCCTATTTTTGTCCCAGCTCAGATAGCATCCAACTTAAGAATCAACACTTTCTTCTTGCTGGCTTTCTTCGTGCCATCTTTCTCTTGGTTTATTCCATTGACAGCCTGAACCTCCAAGCCATTCCCTGCTTCTGATGCCCAGGGGGACCATTACAAAGTAACAGCAACTAGGTAGCTTAAACAGTGGAAATTTATTATCTTAGAGTTCCACAGGCTAGAAGTCTGTAATCCAGCTTTTGGCAAAGGCTCCTTCTGAAGTTCTGAAGAGAATCCTTTCTTATTTCTTCCAGCTTCTGGTAGCCCCAGGTGTTCCTTGGCTTGTAGATGCATCGCTCTAGTCTCTGCCTCTGTCATCATGTGGTGTTCTCCCTGTGTGCCAGTGTTCACATCATCTTTCCTCTTTTTATAAGGACACTAGTCATATTGGATTAAGAGCCCCTGCTTACTCCAGTGTGACCTCATCTTAGCTAATTATATCTGAAAAGATCCTATTTTTAAATAAGGCCACATTCACAAGTACTGGAAGGAATAGGTTCCCAACATATTTTCGGTTGGGGGGAGCACAACTCAACCCAGAACAATCACCTACTTGGGCTGTTGGCCCTACCACATGGTTTTCATTTCCTCCACTGCCTTAGGATCTGTATCTATTTTCTGACACCAATTTATTCTTATACGTCTACAGTAAGCTTTCTTTTATGAATGATGTTTGTGCATTTCCTATGTCAACCCTAGGTATCACTCGACATGCAAAGATCAAGGCTGACATATTCAAAGAAAAATGTTTATGTTTACATTCATCAAAAAATCACGACCTTTGTTATTTATAGAAAACCTTGTATATATCAGATACTCTGTGAACATTAACTTATTCTTATAACTGCATGCAGAATAGATATATCCATCCACTTTACAGAGGAGAACATGGATCTCAGTTCACACAGTACTGGACCACATGAGGTCTGACTCATTCTGCAGTTGTGTGGCATTCCCACCCAAACCAGGGGGCTTCAGGACTGCATAGTAAAATGTTATTTGAACAGGCAGTGATAAGCATATGGTTGGTACTAAGTGGGTGAAATGTAACCTGGGTGGGGGAGGATAGAAAGGCCGACAAGCCAGCAACAATGTAATTTGAGTTGCTTAACCAAAGAAAGATTATGTTAAAGAAATTTAATTTTATATAAACAATACGGGACCCCACTGCCTACACCAGAAATGAAAATATAGCTCAGCTTCACTTTTAAGCACTGGAGCAAAAATCATATGTAAAACTCAATCAGCTAAGTATAAAATAATGACAGAAAAGTGAGTTTTGTTTCAGATATGCAAGGATGGCTTAATGTTAAAAAACTTGTTAATGAAATCTAGTATATTAATATTAATCAGAAGAAAAGCCTATGGCCATCTCCACAGATGTCCAACATCCACTTGAAAAAGTACCCTATCATAATTAAAGGAGAATTCTCTTATAGCTTCCAATTATGGAATGAATAAGTTACAGGCGTAAAAGGCACAGCATAGGGAATATAGTCAGTGGTATTGTAAAAGGGTTCTGTGATGACGGACGGTAGCTACACTGAGATAAGCACAGCGTAACACATAGGCAAGTTGAGTTACTACGTTGCACACCTGAAACCAACGTAGCATTGGGTGTCAACTATGCTCAAATTAAAAAAAAAAAAAAATAAATAAATACAAGTTAAAAAATCTCTTAACAGAACACAGAAGGGGTGTTCTTCAATTTCTCAGGGAGTTACCAGTCAGGTGTATCATATTTAGAAGCTTTATCAATATTAAAAACACTTCAAAAAAATGGAATTTTATGCATTATGTCACCTATAATATTTAAAATTATACTTGGGATACTAGGCAATGCTAAACATCATAAAAGCAGAGAGAAAAGCAAGAGACATGCCATTATTTGTAGACTTCACAATTATATACCCAAAATACACAGGAGAATAACATCAAGCTGTTATAACTCATAAAATGAGTCCGTTATCCAGATATAATCTCAAAACACAAAATTCCATAGCTTTCCTTTATACCAGCCATAAATAACTAGAAAATGTAAAAAGAAATGCAATCCAACATATAAAAACAATAAAATGATAAGATACATAGGGTAAAATCCTAACAAAAATATGCAAAATGTTTTGGGAGAAAAATACTAAATTTTATATAAGCTCAAAATGACCAGAGGAAAAAGAGACACGTATCAAGCTCATGAATGAGAAGGTTCACTATAGAAGCCTTGAATTTGAAGGAGAGGACTCCTCCCAATATGCTCATTTAATGATCTTGCATTCAAAGATTCCAATGAGATTTTTCAGGAGTGGCAAAAAATTGATTCAGTAAATCACATGTAAATATAAATGACCAACACAGCACAAGACAATTAACAGGAAGATTACAAGAACAATAACACAAAGCATGCACAGGCACTATGTTCTTTTTAAATGCTGATTTAATTATTTTGAGGGAGAGGGAGAGTGGACACGCAGGGGAGGAGCAGAGAGAGAGGGAAAGAGAGAAGCCCAAGCAGGCTCCACTCCACACTCAGCACAGAGCCCGATGCAGGGCTTGATCCCCCATGACCGTGAGATCATGACATGGACCAAAATAAAGAGTTGGATGCTTAACTGACTGGGCTACCCAGATGTCCCTATGCTGTTTGGTTTTTTTTTTAAACATGAATTACCTTAAGTTCTTAAGACAATAATATAAGGACTAGAAGTAGACTCCTACTTGGATAAGAATTTCATATTTGGGAGGGATATATAGAACTTTTCAGTCCTAACTTTTCAGTCAGTGCAATTGTCTGAATGTTATATCCTTGGCTGTCTATATGGAAAATGAAGTACAATTAGATTTCTGTCTATACACCACAAACAAATTCTGTGTTGAATAAGGGTCTACATGCTTTAAGAGTATAAAAATTAGGTAAAGTTATGGGAATGTTTATTCATGTTGCATATTTAATGTCTTTATGGACAACAAAATAAAGTATTGAGAAATTTGCCCATATTAATCCTTAACTCTTCTGGAGAAAAAAAGTCTTCATAGCTAAGGTTAAAAGTCAAGGGATATGCAAAATAAAGTAACAGTGAGATAGTACTGCACATCTATTAGAATGGCCAAAATCCGGAATATTGTAACACCAAATTGTGGTGAAGATGTAAAACTGGAAATCTTTTTTTATTGCCCATGGGAATGCAACACGGTACAGCCACTTTGGAAGACAGGTCGGTGGTTTCTTCCAAAAGTCAGCACTCTCTTACCCTGTGAACCAACAGCTGTTCTCCTTCACGCTCACACAAAGGAGTTGAAAATTTATCTCCACGGAAAAACCTGCACACAGTTGTTTGTAGCAATTTTGTTTATAATTGCCCAAACTTGGAAGCAACCAAGGTGTCCTTCAGTAGGTGGATGGATAAACTATGGTCCATCCAGACAATGGAACAATATTCAGCACTAAACAGGAATGAGCTATCGAGCCATGAAAAGAGATGGGGTAAACGTAAAAGCACATTGCTAAGTGAAAGAAGCCAATCTGAGAAGGCAACGTGCTGAATGATCCCAGCTATATGAAAAGGCAAAAACTATGGGGACAGTAGAAAGATCAGGGATTGTCAGGGGCTTAACAGGGGAGTAGGAATGAATCAGTGGAGCATTGAAGACTCAAAGGGCAGTGAAAATAGTCTGTATGAGATCATAATAATGGGTACGTATAATTAAGTATTTGTCCAAACCCAGTGAATATACAACACCAAGGGTGAACTGTAAGGTTATCTGTGGACTTTGGGTGATTTTGATATGTTGATCTAGATTCAATCATTGTCACAAATGTACTACTTCGGTGGGGGATATGGATAAAGGGAGAATGTACTTGTGTAGAGCAGGGAGTATATGGGAAATCTCAATACCTTTCCCTCATTTTTACTGCAAACCTAATAAAACTGCTCTAAAAAAGTAAATTTTTAATTAAAAAAAAAAAGCTAAGGATGGATGGGAACACACACCTATAGAAGCAAACAGTAACTACCATGAATATGTAAAGAAGTCACATGAGTGAATTTTCAAAAGTCATATATACTAACGTCCCAAATTTTGAAGAGGAAAGAAAACGGAAACGGACGATATATGTAAGATGAGATGTTCAACCTTGCTTACATTCATAAAGTACAAATTAGAAAGACATACTGTTTTCAGGCATCAGATTGACAATAATTAATGTTGGATAATATAAGGATTAGCTGTATGTGTGGGAACCTTGGGATTCAAAGTGGAGAATAGCCATCTGGGAGGGCACTTTGGCAATATTATTTGAAATTTGACATCAGCATTACTCATCCTCCAGCAATTTCCTAGAGCCGATCAGTGATTCTAATAGTGTATCTCTATTCTGGTAGCATCATCATCACCGGGGACTATGTTAGAAATGCAAAGCAGGTCTCCCAGGTGATCCAAATGCCAAAATTTGACAATCACCATTATGACCATTGTTAGGTAACTAAGGGATGACAGAACCATGCGATGAAACACTGTGCTACAATTAAGAAAATATGGGATAGATCCATATGCCTCGCCACACCAAAATATATTGTCAATAAAGCAAGCTACAGAACAGGACGTGATAGAATAGCCATTTATGTAAGTGGTTCAGATAAGACTTGAGTCTTACCTGAAATGACTCCAGTTGTTACAAAGGAGAAAGTATTACTTGCCATATATACACACTGAAATGAACGATAACGAAAGGTCTTGCTAGAATGACCTGCAAGTGTAGACCAAATGGAGCCATCATTGCCAGGCGGGCCATGTCCGGTATGGTTTCCAAACTGGGGTATGCCTATGCCATTGAGTGCATGTTGGGCTCTCGGAGAATATATTAGCTCTACTATACTGCTTGTGTGTGCAGTTTTTACACCCCAAACCAGAAAGAATAGAACTTTATTAGTTTTAGTTATGGATTGACATAGGAGCCTTCACTCTTTCTATACATCTGATGGCCATATGAGATTCGTAGTGAGCATATAAACTGAAGAAGTTGGGATTCTGTAATGCAACCATGTGCCTCGGTCGTTGTCCTTTGTCAGTCCATTGTCTTCAATTTATTCAGTTTAAATGGTGTCATAGAACATGTTCCTTTAACATTACTGAAACTTGATACTTTGTAATGGTGACTGAGATTAAAAAATTATATCCGATAAATGTGAACAGCTTAAACTATCACTAGTGGAAAAAAACGCACAACTTAGGGACTAAAAAGGTTTCAAATTTTCCTCATTTTTTTCTGTGATGACAGGTGGCTCTCCACAATATGCTACATATTTGAAAATATATTTGAAACGAAAACACATTTTAAAAGGTGGATATTTAAAGGTGGCCTTTAAAAATCAAGAGTAAGTTAACTGCTTTTATAAATGAATTATGCACTAGAAAGAACATTTTGAATGTTTGAAAGAGCTTGGAATATGTGATTAGTCATTATGTGACGTTGTTGCTAAAATCATGTAAGCCATTGTGTATTTTTTCATATTTGCTTACTTAACAAATCCTGAAAAATCAATGTTGTAAACATTTTTTGATTACTCGCACAGTTTCTTTCTTTCTTTCTTGCTTTTTTGATTTGGGCCCAGTTTGCTCCAAAATATTAACATGAAACAACTGGACAATTGCATGACTGGAGTGGAAATAAAAATTACTACCTCAGGTTCAACAAAATATTCCTTAATAATAATTAACTTTGGTCAATTACAAATGTAATTTGTCAAGCCTGTGCAAAAAGGAGCACCCCATCTCTGACTGTGGCATGGTTTCCTCCTTCTTTGCTGTTCAGCTCTGTATCTGCTACCTATGAAATTCATCCCTATGATTCTCTATTTAGTTTTCCAAAAGCTGCCTTTTGCCTTCCTTGCCTGTCCTGCTCATGCTTCTCTCATTCTGGCTGACTTTGTGGAAGTTGTAAAAAGGGGATTGCTGTCCTGTGCATAAATCCAGTCCAAGGAGTTGTTTCACAGTGACCATGGTCACCTGTTAGGGCTTCTGAAGTGCTTGTTTCGTGTGCATTTGTTACAGGGTGCAGTCATCATTTTTCACAAAGCTTATTTCATTCAGGTTTTCAACAAACACAAATACCTAAGGTGAACAAAATATAATTCCTCAAAGAACTGCTGAATTAGGGAGAAAACAGGTAAAACAAGTGATGCGGAGAGTCTCGGACCATATGGCTTATCTGAGCAGCGAGAAGGATAAAGGAATTAAAGAAAGATTTCAGCAGGGGCAGTATTGGCCAGGAGGAAACAGAGGACATTCTAGGAACAAGTAAAGGCAGGAAAATGTAGAACAATATAGTTTTGAGGTAAAATTACTACAGTTTGCTTTGCTTTGGTAGAAAGCCTGTCAGCAGTTGATGGAATCTCTCCTAGGAAAATTTTTTATTACTAAATTATAAATTTATGGTTCTTAGCATGGGCTATGCATCAAAGTTGTCTGGGACCTAACCCAAGACTACTGAAACAGGACTTCAGGTTGGGACCTCAAGCACTGTATGTTTTTGTTTTTGTTTTTGTTTTGTTTTTTTTACAAGATCAGTTAATTTTGAGGGGCTGAGAAATTTGTGCACAACATGTCAGTATTTAATATTCTTTTGATGATGCAAGGCCTTGCAACAGTGATGTTTATCTATTTCATTAGGTATCTGCTGCATCGAAAGCAATACTCTCAGATTTAAGCAGAGTCCTTAGGGTTCTTAGCACTGTCTCAAACATAAAGTTATAAAGTAAGGGAATAACTTTAATAACAGATTGTGAAAATTCTGAATACTGTGCTAAATTATTTAACATTTTAATTGGTTAAAAAGGTGGATAATCATTGAGCAGAACTAACTACATGAAAAAATTAGTTGTGGCCAGTGGAACATTCTCCATGATAGATCACGTTAGCTCACAAACAAGCCTCAGTTCAAAAAGGTTGAAATCCTATCAAGCGTGTTTTCTAATAACCACAATGTTATGAAACTAGAAATCAATTACATGAAGAGAACTGGAAAAAACACAAATGCGTGGACATTAAACAACATGCTACTGAACAACAGCTGGGTTATTGAAAAAATCAAAGGGAGAAAACATACGTAGAAACAAAGTGGAAACAGAAAGCCAATGGTGGAATCTGTGGGATGCAGCAAAGGTGGTTCTGAGAGGGACATTCTTAGCCATACAGGCCTACCTCCAGAATGAAGAAGCATCTCAAAAACTCTAACTTTACACTTAAAGGAACTAAAAAAGAAGATCATAAACAAAGCTTAAAGTTAGTAGAAGGAAGGAAATAAGAAAGATCAGAATGGAAAGAAATGAAATAAAGACTAAAAACACAATAGAAAAGGTCGATGAGACTAAGAGGTAGTTTCTCGAAAAGATAAACAAAATTGACACACTTTTATCTAGACTCACCAAATAAAAAGAAGTTTCAAAAGAATAAAATCCAAAATGAAGCTACAACTGATACCACAGAAATACAAAGGATTATAAGAGACTAGTGTCAACAATTATATACTAACAATTGGACAATCTCGAAGGAATGGATATATTCCTAAAAAAATGGACTATCTATGTAAGACTGAATCATGAAGAAATAGGAAGTCTGAAAGGACTGATTACTATTAAGGAGATTGAATCAGTAATCAAAAGCCTCCCAACAAACAGAAGCCCAAGGCCAGATGGCTTCATTGGTAAATTCTACCAAACATTCAAAAAAGATTTAACACCCATACTCAAGTTATTCCAAAAAGTTGAAGAGGAAGGAATGCTTTTAAACTCATTTTACAAGTCCAGTCTTGACCCTGAAACCAAAAGCAGACAAAAACACCACACAAAAAGAAAGAAAATGATAAGCAATATCCTTGATTAGCATTGATATAAAAACGCACAATAAAATATTAGCAAACTGAATTCAACAATATATAAAAGGATCTTATGCCACCTTCAAGTGGGATTTATATCAGGGATGGAAGGATAGTTTATTTCTACAAATCAGTGTGATACACCACTTTAACAGAATGAAGGATTAAAGTCATATAATCATCTCAATAGATGCAGAAAAAGCATATGACAAAATTCAAAATCCATTTATCATAATAACTCTCAACAAAATAGGTATAGAGGGAATGTACCCTTAATATAAGAAAAGCCGTATATGGCAAACCCACAGCTAATATCATACTCAAGGGTGAAAATCGGAAAGCTTTTTCTCTGAGATCAGAATAAGACAAGGTTGCCCACTCTTCACTTTCTTACTGATGGGAATCCTAGGTACTGCAATTAGGCAAGGAAAGGAAATAAAAGGCACTCACATTGGAAAGAAAGAGGTGGAACTGTCACTGTTTACAGATGACATGTTACTGTATACAGAAAACCCTAAAGACCACCCAAAAACTGTTAGAACTAATAAATGAATTCAATAAAGTGGCAGGATACAGAGTTAATATACAAAAAGCTGTTGTGTTCCTCTACACCAATAACAAAATATGACAAAGAGAAATCAAGGGAATAACAGCACATACAGTTGCATCAGAAAGAGTAAAATATCTAGAATAAATTTAACCAAGAAGGTGAAAGATTTGTACACTGAAAACTGTGAGACATTGATGAAAGGAACTGAAGAAGACACAAATAAGTGGAAAGATATTTCCTGTTCATGGACTGGAAAAATTAATATTGTGAAGATGTCGATACTACCCAAAGGAGTGTACAGATTCAAAGGAATCCTCATCCAACTTCCAATGGCATTTTTTTGCAGAATAGAACAAATGATTCTAAAATTAGCATGAAACCACAAAGACACCAAATAGATAAAGCACTCTTAAGAAAGAGGGACACAGTTAGAGGAACCACGCTCTCAGATTTCATACTGTACTACCAAGATGTATTAATCGAAACAGTATGGTGTTGGTATAACAACAGACCCATAGATCAATGGAACAGAATATAAAGGCCAGAAATAAACCCATACATAGGTGCTCAATTAGTTATGATAAGGAAGCCAAGAATATGCAATGGGGAAGAGAAAATTTCTTCAATAAATTGTGTTGAGAAAACTGGGAAGCTACAAGGAAAATAATGAAATTGCACCAGGTTCTTATACCACTCTGGATAACAGAATGGAGTTCCCCAGAAAGTTAAAAATAGAACTACCCTACAGTCCAGCATTGCACTACTCGGTATTTACCCAAAGAATGCAGAAATACTAATTGAAAGGGCTACATGCACCCCAATGTTTATAGCAACATTATCTATAATAGCCAAAATATGGGAACAGCCCAAGTGCCTGTCAACTGATGACTAGATAAGGAAGATGTGGTCTATACATACAATGGAATTTTACTCAGCCATAAAAAAGAATGAAGTCTTGCCATTTACCAAGATGTGGATGGAGCTGGAGGGTATTATGCTAAGTGAAGTCAGTCAGAAAAAGCCAAATACCTTATGATTTCACTCATATGTGGAGTTCAAGAAACAAACAAGCAAAGGACAGACTCTTAACTATAGAGAGCAAACTGATGGTTACCGGGGGGATCGGGGGGAAGGGATAGGGTAAAATAGGGAATGGAGATTAAGTATTGCAATTGCTGTGATAAACTCTGGGTGTTGTATGGAAGTGTTGAATCACTGTATTGTACACCTGAAGCTAATATTACACTGTATATTAAGTAACTGGAATTTAAATAAAAACTTAAAACAAAAGGCAACTTACTGAATGGGAGAAGGTATTGGTAGGTCATATATCAATAGGGGGTTAATACTGAGCATATATATGGAACACATACAACTCAATGAGAAAAACAACAAATAATTTGATTTAAAAATGGGCAGAGGATCTGAACAGGTGTTTTTCCAAAGAACACATACAGATAGCCAATATGCACATGAAAAGGTGCTCAACATCCTTAACCATCATTAGAGAAATGCAAGTGAAAACTACAAACGGATATCATCTTATACCTGCCCCAGTGGCTATTATCAGAAAGACAAGATATAACAAGTGTTGATGAGGAGGTGGAGAAAAGGGAATCCTCATGTTCCATTGGTAAGAATACAAGTTGGTGTAGCCACTAGTGCAAACAGTATGGAGGCTTCTCAGTCACTAAATTCTACATCTGAAACTAATATTATACTGTGTGTTAACTAACTGGCATTTAAATAAAAATTTAAAGAAAAATAAACAAAATGCCCCCTCAAAATAGAAGTATTATCTGATCAAGCAATTTCATTCCTGGATATCTATCAAGAAAAGGAAAATGCTAATTTAAAAAGACATATGCATGGCTACATTCATTGCAACATTGTTTATTAGGCAGGATATGGAAACAATGTAAGTGTTCATGGATGGATATACACAATGGAATATTACTCAGCCAAAAAAAAAATGAAATTTTGCCATTTGCAACAACATGGATGGATCTAGAAGGTATTATGTTAAGTGAAATAAGTCAGAGAAAGACAAATACTGCATGATTTCACTTGTATGTGGAATCTAAAAAATTAAAACAATTAAAACCCAGACATAGAGATAAAGAAAGCAAATTGTCAATAGCCAGAACAGAGGTGAACAGGGAAAGGGTGGGTAATGGGTAAAGGAGATAAAAAAAATATATATATATACAGACTTTCACTGGGCACCTGGGTTGCTCAGTCTCTTAAGCCTCTGACTTCATTACAGGTCATGATCCCACGGTTCGTGGGTTTAAACCCCGTATTGGGCTCTGTGCTGACAGCTCAGAGCCTAGAGCCTGCTTCAGATTCTGTGTCTCCCTCTCTTTCTGTCCCTCCCCCATTCACACTCTGTTTCTCTCTCTTACTCTTCTCTCAAAAATAAATAAATATCAAAGAAAAGAATTTTTAAAGTACAGACTTACACTTACATATTAAATAAGGCATATGTAATGTATAGCATGGGGACTATAATCAATAATATTAATCTCGTGTGATGAGAGATGGTAATTAGACTTATACAAAGGTCAAATCACTATGTTGTACCCCTAGAACTAATGTAATATTGTATCTCAACCATACTTCAATTAAAAAAAAAAACTGGGGCGCCTGGGTGGCGCAGTCGGTTAAGCGTCCGACTTCAGCCAGGTCACGATCTCGCGGTCCGTGAGTTCGAGCCCCGCGTCGGGCTCTGGGCTGATGGCTCAGAGCCTGGAGCCTGTTTCCGATTCTGTGTCTAACCCTCTCTCTCTGCCCCTCCCCCGTTCATGCTCTGTCTCTGTCCCAA
>NW_024412377.1:8793283-8804002 GCF_014898765.1 Herpailurus yagouaroundi | reverse complement strand
AAAAAAAAAAAAAAAAAAAAAAAAAAAAAAAAGATTTAAAGAAAAAAACTAGATGTGGGCGTCAGCTAATGATGACCTCAGCTTCGAAATCTTCTGAAAAATACTTTTAAATATGGTTTATATAAGAGAAATATTAGATTTTCCACATAGCTTCTTCAAAAGCAGTAAACTTGAAGTTCTACAGATGAATATCTACTGTGTATTTGTTGGGAAATCAGTCATTAATTGATAGAATTCTTTGTAGTTTAGTGTAAAAGTACATTAAAGATGATTGAACACATTCTCAATAGGAATTAGAAGTAAAAATATTCCCCCAACAAAGCTCAACTGTGTTTTAGGATTTGCTTTCACTTTTCTTACGGCAAGTCACAAGATATCTGCATAAAATAATCTTCCTATAAATAATCTTCCTGACTCATCTTAAAACTAGAGTCTATATTGTGTGGGCATGTGCACACACGCTTGCACACACACTTGCGCACACACACTGAGAGCCCTTTATTAAGTGATGGAAATTTGTGCTAAATCCAATGATTTCTAATATAAACAGTCAAAAATGTTAAGTGGAGTTTCAATAATCCTTTATGTTAATTAAAAATCTTAAGACGCTCCAAATCCAGCCTCGTAAGAAGGAAAAAGTAAACCGCACAAATACTCTGCATAATTAGATCGATTACAGATGAGATTAGAAATGTCATCACTGGGGAGCCTATTTCTTAGTGCGACTGTGGTGGCTAAGTAGTGGCATATAAATGAGTCCCTAGAAAAGTGGCTGAATTAAATGAATAAATAATGTGTAATAAGTCATGAGTTACTGGTTATTAGTATTGTTTCACTTATTTTACTTATGGTTTATGTTCATTCTCAAATCTTTTTCTGAGTTGGTATTACAGTTGGAAACGTTTGGCATGTCTAAACTCTCAAGAGACTTTTTAAGCTAGGTGTACATATGCATAACAATTTTGCTTAGCTCTATTTAACCAGAACAGTGTGTAAAGATATCATTGTCTAATTTAAGAAACATTATTAGTGTTAATAAAGACTTGCATTTTGTTAAAAAAAAATCAACGTCTTTAATAACTTGCCTACTGTTGCATAGTCCAAAAGTCCTATATTAGGATCATGGGATCATTCCATCCATCACATTCCACAAATTGATACCCGATTTCACCTCTGGAGGATAACTATGTTATTGTTCTGATGTGACTTTAGTGTTTTAGCTATTTTGCATCTCTGTGGTGGCGAAGCATTAGGAGGCTGAAAATTCTCTTCCTCTGGCATTTTCATGATCTGACTTCTGGCTCCTGTTTTTTTCTGATACTTAGAGAAAATGAAATTATTGTGCAATAATAAATTAAATATGGGGATACACCCTAAAAATATCACTGAGAGTCTCAAGCTCATTATATGAGCACACTGCGAGAACGTTGAACAACTGAAGATAGATGTTTATGCACAGAAGTTATTTAGGAAAATATACCCAACTTAGAAGGAGAGAGATTTTGAGGAATTCTTCATTTTTACTTTAGTGTAAACTACTTTTCCTTAATGGCCCCAGGATAGTATTATTTCATTTATTAAGCACCTAAAAATTATTTTCATGGTGCCTGCGTGGCTCACCTGATAGAGAGACCAACTCTTGATTTTGGCTCAGGTCATGATCCCAGGATCGTGAGCTCGAGTCCCAGGTTGGGCTCTGCTTTGAACATGGAGCCTAGTTAAGATATTCTCTCTCTCTTTCTCTCTCTCTCTCTCTCTCTTACATCTTCCACCCTGTCCCCCCCCCCCCACCCTGCCCCCCCACCCACATGCTCTTTCTCTCTCTCCCAAATTAAAAAAAAATCACATTATTTATTACAAAAAATTTTTTTTAGTACACATTTTCCATTTCTCTGTTATTTTTCAATTGTCTCTGACTTCCATGAACATTTGTTTAATGTTCTGTATGTTTTCAGGTGTGTCAACTCTTTTTTTTAAATGTTTATTTCTAGTTAGCTAATAGTGTTATATTAGTTTCAGGTGTACAATATAGTAATTCAGGACTTCCATACATCACCCTGTGCTCATCTCAACAAGTACACTCCTTAATCCCCATCACCTATTTCACCCATTCACCCCCCCCCCCACCTCGTCTGTGGTAAACATCAGTTTGTTCTCTGTATTTAAGAGTCTGTTACTTTCTTTTTTTTAAGTGTATTTATTTTGAGAGAGTATGCACAGGGGAGGGACAGAGCAAAAGGGAGAGAGGGAATTTCAAGCAGGCTCCGTGCTGTCAGCACAGAGCCCATCATGGGGCTCCATCACCCGAATCATGAGATCACGACCTGAGCCAACATCAAGAATTGGATGCTTACCCTAGTGAGCCCCCCAGGTGCCCCAAAAGTCTGTTTCATCACTTGTCTCTCTCTTATTTTTTTCCCTTTGCTCATTTGTTTTGTTTCTTAAATTCCACATGAGTGAAATAATATGGTATTTGTCTTTTCTCTGACTTGTCTCACTTAGCATTATCGTCTCTAGCTCCATCCATGCCATTGAAAATGGTGAGATTTCATTCTTTTTATGGTTGAATAATATTCCATTGTATATTTATATACCACATCTTCTATGTCAACTGATGGACACTTGAGCTGTTTTCATATCTTGGCTATTGTAAATAATTCTCCTGTAAACATTGGGGTGCACGTATCCCTTTGAATTAGTATTTTTGTATCCTGTGGGTAAATACCTAGTAGTGCAATTACTGGATCGTAGGGTAGTTCTACTTTTAATTTTCTGAGGAGCGTGCATACTGTTCTCCAGAGTGGCTGCCTCAGTTTGCATTCCCACCAACAGTGCACAAGGGTTCCTTTTCCTCCACATCCTCGCTGACACCTGTTATCTCTTGGGTTGTTGATTTTAGCCATTCCGATGGGTGCGAGGTGATAGCTCATTGTAGTTTTGATTTGTATTTCCCTGATGATAAGACATCTTGTGTCTGTGGGCCATCTGGCTGTCTTCTTTGGAGTAATGTCTGTTCATATCTTCTGCTCATTGTCGGCTCTTATCGTCATTTTGCCATAGGTTATGTCATTTTCAACAAGGCAACAATAAATGTTATAGTATCAACTCTGTATGTATCCACTGATCCCAAAAAGAAAGTCTACAGGATCCCCAGGGTTTTCTCTAAGCTATTGTCTTTTCTGTTCTGCTTAAAAGCAGCAGTTTTGTGGAAGTGGTATGCAGTCTGTCTACGGAACATGCCTGTGGCGCCCTGCTGAGGGGCTTCACAAATCTCCTGTCTTAATCTTCCAGCTTCTCTGAGATTTCCGTGTCTCGGGGCGGGGGGGGGGGGGGGCCGGCCCGGGAGAGCCATCACACAGGAAGTCCTGGTACCAGGACGGTAACACTGGCGTTCAGGGTCTTCCCTGTCTGTGGTGGCCCTGGGAAGGAAAGGAAGAATCCTCTGAGCAATAGGGCAGGACAATGGTTTGTTAGAAATAGAACAGAAGACATAATTGCAGGTGGCAAATGAGAAGAGTCGCCAAGAAGAAATAACAGTGCATATTTGCCAGTTCCTAGTGGAGGTCATGACCGGATCTGCAGTATACTTGATATGTGCCTGTGGTGGGGGAGAAACTTCTTTCCCTGGACCTCTCTTGCCACAGGAAGGCACACCAACTAGAGAAATCTTGACTTCTCTCAGCTACCTCTCTCATGTCCCCTTGGGTGATTGGGGAGCCTAGGGAAGGGACTTGGCATGTGTGGATCCCCCTCTCCCTCCTCTTTGGGGTCTGCCTCTGCATCGCTCTGCTTTATAATTCATTAAGGTGGCTAAAGCAGCCTCAGTTGGTCTGGCTGTGTATGTACTTCAGTATCCGCATTCCTTCTGGCCCACAGCTATAAGCCACATTCTCCAAAGTCCACGAGACTAGCACTAAGAGTGATTTTTTTATGTCCATTTTTTCAGTCTTGCATCAGTCTCTTCCTTGGTTCTAAACTTAGGCTTTAAGCAGAAGTGTGACTTACTCAACTCCCTAGAATATTAACATCATAGATATTGGTGAATTGGGTGTACTCAGAAGAAAGATCAGCACATATAAGGGAAATACATTCCTAATATCATAATGGAATATGGTAATGAAACGTGAAGATATTGAAGTTTTCATAGTAAACTTGGATAGTTCGTAAATGAGGGTTAAATTAGGCCCAAGCAAATGATTCTTTTTGAAATGTTGCTGTGGTATGTAAACACTTTTAAAACAGTCCAGCAGTATATAACAAAGCATGGAACTTTATATGAAAAACACACACATGTTTACGCTTGATGTTATAGACATTGGATGTGCTTGATAGTTTAGATGACTACCAAAGTCATTTTATTGTCCTGATGAGTGGTTAATTTAGGGTTGGTCTTCAATCTTATTTCTTATAAAGGAAATTCTAAATATCATAAGGTTACACTTTTTTTCGTATTTAGTTGAGGAGTTTTCTTTTTTTTTTAAGTTTACCCATTTATGTTGAGAGAGA
Source organism: Herpailurus yagouaroundi (assembly GCF_014898765.1). Lineage (NCBI taxonomy): Eukaryota > Metazoa > Chordata > Mammalia > Carnivora > Felidae > Herpailurus > Herpailurus yagouaroundi. The sequence continues at coordinate 8,799,496 of NW_024412377.1, read as the reverse complement.
GCGTGCATGTACATGTGCGTGTGGTAGAGGGGAAGAGGGAGGGAGGGAGGGAGAGAGAGAAAGAGAGGGAGAAGAGAGAATCCTAAGCAGGCTCCTTACTGTCAGCACGGAACCCTTAAACCCATAAACCCTGAGATCATAACCTGAGCTGAAACCAAGAGTCAGATACTTAGCTGTCTAAGCCACACACGCACCCCAGCAGTACTTTTATGCTACATTTAAAATTGCTACATTGCTACACTTTAAAATTACCATCCCCCAATCCAGTCCACGCTCTGGCCTAGTTTCTTCAGAATTTTCTGGGGACAGGAGCCCAGGTATCAATATATATTTATTAAAACCCAAATGATCCCAAAGTATAGACACATTTAAGGGTTATTGTAGCAATAATTTAAAAGTACGTTAGCACCCTCCCCCACCGTCAATTGCAACTTTGCTTTCTGGGGGTTTTGGTACCTGTGCTCAAACGAGGCTGGAAACGGGTGATCGTCCTTCTGACCAATCTTGTCACATCACTGATAGCCTGATGCTGCACTTACAGGGCCTATCTCAGTCACCTCCATCTCATCATGTATGCATTTTATCATCCCACATCATCACGAGAAGTTGGGTGAGTTTGGTACAATAAGGTATTTGGAGAGAGAGAGACAGAGACAGAGACAGAGAAGAGAAGAGAGAGACCACATTCACACAACTTGTATTACAGTATGTTATTATAATTGTTCTATTTTATTATTAGTTCTTTTGTTAATTTCACAACTGTGCCTAATTTATAAATTAAGCTTTGTTGTAAGTTACATATGTAGAGGAAAAAATATAGCGTGTGTAGGGTTCAGTACTGTTGTGGTTTCAGGCATGGAGGTCTTCAAACATATACCCCTCAAAGTGGGACTACAGTAGTACATTCTTTTTTTTTATTTTTTTTTAACATTTATTTATTATTGAGAGACAGAGAGAGCATGAGCAGGGGAGGGGCAGAGAGAGGAGGAGACACAGAATCCGAAGCAGGCTCCAGGCTCTGAGCTGTCAGCACAGAGCCCGATGCGGGGCTCAAACCCACAAGCCGCGAGGTCATGACCTGAGCCACAGTCGGATGCTTAACCGACTGAGCCACCCAGGCGCCCCGTACAGTAATACATTCTTTAGGACAATAATCAGTTAGAAAATAGAGAGAGGTGTGAATGCCAGTTATGTGCCCTATGATCAAATGTGATCGTTGTGGTGCATTGTGAGTGTCATTCAGTGTGGACAAATTCAAAGGGAAAAAAAGCAAATAAAACTTTTTTAAGTATAGATGATAAATCAGTTGTAAACCTGATTTACAGGTTTTTACATAATTATCCCTGTGTAAATTATCTGTTAAATAGATTTCAGAGGAAAGCAGATGTTTGCTCTTGTATGCTACTGTTTGTTTCAGAACCCATCTTAATATAGGTTATATTCAGAAAGTACCTGTGCTTTTATCAGATATTCCTCATGTTGTAATATTTGCTGCAAAAAGATGAAGTGAAATAAAAAGCAAAAGTGAAACGTTGGGGACGAGAGGTTCTCAGCATTGGATTGAAGGCTGCCCGACTGCAGGGCCCGGTGTAGTTCATTTCTCCACCATTCCTCGGGATCCTCAGGACTTGGTTGTGGCTTTGGTTAAATTGTCAGTGTTTGGTGAGTGATCACATTAGGGAATTTGTAGATTAGAATGACAGTGGAAAAGGCCAGCCTGGAACTGGAAAGGCACGGACTTTTTAAATTCAGCTGGGCTGGAGTTCAACAGTGTTTCTACTTAGTTCCCTCCCCTGTAAATGAGATTAGTGTTCTCTATCTTACCTACTTGCTGGGAAAGTTGAGATGATGTTTGTAAAACACCTGGTGACTGTAATAACTGGTGTGTGTTGATGTACTTGTCCTCTTCTACAGCTGTAGTGAAAACAGTTAATATGAGAGTTAATACAAGAAGTTGCTGCGGGCAAGATCAAAGAGGTTTTTTGGCTGCTTTCTCCTCGAGGATTTTGATGGCTTCCTGTCTTACATTGAGGTCTTTCATCCGTTTTGAGTTTGTTTTTGTGTATGGTGTAGCAAAGTGGTTCAGGTTCATTCTTCTGCATGTCGCTGTCCAGTTTTCCCAGCACCACTTGCTGAAGAGACTGTCTTTATTCCATTGGATATTCTTTCCTGCCTTGTCGAAGATGAGTTGGCCATACGTGTGTGGGTCCATTTCTGGGTTCTCTATTCTGTTCCATTGATCTGAGTGTCTGTTCTTGTGCCAGTACCATACTGTCTTGATGGGTTTTATTTGCAGCTTTGTAATATAGCTTGAAGTCTGGGGTTGTGATGCTTCCTGCTTTGGTTTTCTTTTTCAAGATCGCTTTGGCTATTCGGGGTCTTTTCTGGTTCCATACAAATGTTAGGATTATTTGTTCTAGCTCTGTGAAGAATGCTGGTGTTACTTTGATAGGGATTGCATTGAATATGTAGATTGCTTTGGGTAGTATCGACATTTTAACAATATTTGTTCTTCCTATCCAGGAGCATGGAATTTTTTCCCATTTTTTTGTGTTTTGTTCAATTTCTTTCATAACCTTTTTATAGTTTCCAGTGTATAGATTTTTCACCTCTTTGGTTAGATTTATTCCTATGTATTTTATGGTTTTTTGTGCAACTGTAAATGGGATTGATTCCTTGATTTCTCTTTCTGTCGCTTCATTGTTGGTATATAGGAATGCAACCGATTTCTGTGTATTGATTTTATATACTACAACTTTGCTGAATTCATGAATCAATTCTAGTAGTTTTCTGGTGGAATCTTTTGGGTTTTCCATATAGAGTATCATGTCACCCGTGAAGAGTGAAAGTTTGACCTCTCCCTGGCCAATTTGAATGTCTTTTATTTCTTTGTGTTGTCTGATTGCAGAGGCTAAGACTTCCAATACTATGTTGAGTAACAGTCGTGAGAGTGGACATACCTGTCTTGTTCCTGACCTTAGGAGGAAAGCTTTCAGTTTTTCCCCATCGAGGATGATATTGGTGTTGCACTATCAACAATAGCCAAAGTATGGAAAGAGCCCAAATGTCCATCGATGGATGAATGGATAAAGAAAATGTCATATATATACATATATATGTATATATACATACATATACATATATATATATACATATATATATATATATATATATACACACACACACACACATACATACATACATACACGATGGAGTATTACTTCGCAATTGAAAAGAATGAAATCTTGCCATTAGCAACTACGTGGTTGGAACTGGAGGGTATTATGCTAAGTGAAATCAGTCAGTCAGAAAAAGACAAAAATCTTATGACTTCACTCATATGAGGACTTTAAGAGACAAAAAAGATGAACATAAGGGAAGGTAAACAAAAATAATATAAAAACAGGGAGGGGGACAAAGCAGAAGAGACTCATATGTGGAGAACAAACTGAGGGTTGCTGGAGGGGTTGTGGGAGGTGCGATGGGCTAAATGGGTAAGGGGCATTAAGGAATCTACTCCTGAAATCACTGTTTCACTATATGCTAGCTAATTTGGATGTAAATTTAAAAAAATAAAAAATAAAATTAAAAAATATATGAGATACTATAAGTATAATTGGGAAAAAAAAGAAAATGGAGCAGTTGGTTTGCAACAAGATTAAGGAGGTTATAACATTTAAGTTTGAAGGAAATAGTGAGCCGCTTATTGGTTAAAGAAATTCTCATGGAAATCCATGGACCTTACTGTCCTTGTTCTCCACCTACTCAGAAATGACTGGTTAGCTTTGGGTGGGCTCCTTGGGCCATTGGTGACATCATTGGCCTGTCTTTTTGAAGGCCTGGCCCTGGTGAAGTCATAGAGAAGGAAGGCACAATCTATATTAAACATATCTGGCGTCAGCTTTTTGTGCCAGTGTCATTGCTCTGTGGAAAAGCCTTTGCCAACCTCTCCCAACCTCCTCATTCCTCTCCTTGTTGGATACCTTGAGATAATGTGTAACCGGGGGTGGGTGTGCTAGGTGGGGACTTTTCCGGACTTGGGGATGGGGATCTGTGGATTCAACGACATTCTACCATCACAGGTTTGCTGGCTGTGGGCTCTCACTTAGGGGAGACGAGAGGTGCCGTTTCATTGAGTGGTCACCATAGACTAGGCACTCCCCAGGTGAGAGGGCAGATGGAGGATGCATGGTGGCTTTGGGGGCAGTGCAGTGTGAGCAGAGGCAAACTCCCCCCTGCCTGAGTGAAGACTGGAGGCTATTCCCTTCCTGAGGTCCTGCCAGTCACTGGCAGAGTTGGGGAATGCTAAGCAAAGAGTGAAGGACCACATCTCCTTCCCTGGGCTTACTGAACTTGACTATGAAAAAGAAGTATGGTGGCTGGCTGGCATTGTGTTGAATTTCTGGTTTCTGGGAAGTATGAGAGATGGGTCCAGCCTGTGCCTGGCAGCTCAGAATTGTGTAGCAGGGGCAGATGAGGGTGGCTTTCAACTTCCCAGGGGTCCTATGGTGTGGTGTTCCTAAACAAGTGACTTGGAAGTCCAGAGGGGATCATCTGGAGGACTTGGCCCTGGCTCCAAGGGTCTATTGATGCCCAAGGCAGATGCTGTGAGCTGAGCAGCTCTCACAGGTGCTTTCCAGGAACTTAATGAGTGGGAGCCCCTTACAGGAAGGAGACCTCACACTCAACAGGGGAAGTCACTTGATGAGGAACCCCACACCATAGGGGGGGTGGGATGTTGACCCCCCCCCCCCCCCGCTTTTCCTTGTCCTTCTTTTGTCCTCTCCCAAATCCTCAAAGTGGAAGAGAGAGAGGAGATAGGTTACAGGGTATGGCCTCTACCCTCCTTAATACTAAAGAAAGGAAGATTGACTTTAGAACGATGTTAGAGTCTTAAAATCCACAAGTATTAACTCTTCTTAACTGAAATTAGACGGTTTAAGTAACCAAAAATCACTGAAAATTTAATAAATGTAGACAAAACTATTTTTAAGGAAACCAGCCACGCAGCAGGAAAGGGAAGGTTGACAAATGATCGCAGGTAGAAGTAGCTGGGAAAAAATAAGACCATTTGATATTGAAACCTCAAAAAGTAGTGATTCCTCACATAGCCAAGGTAGATATTTGAATTCCAGGAGAAGCCGTGATAATAGCTGACCTCCATCTAAGTGACTTATTAAGACTGCCAACTCATAACTGATATAACCCATATTTTTTGTGGATGGAGGTCAGCAGCTTCCCGGGCGCTGGCTCTCCACGAGGCTACCTATGGATTCTTCCCCAAGGGCTTGTTTGTGCCTGTTGTGTTCCCATGAATAGGTCATTTGGCTGAACAATACATAAAGCAATGGGATGGGAGGGCAAGGTGAAACCTATTGTTTGAGTGAGAGCTACCATACATGCTGGAAGGTGAGAAGAAAAAAGCTGTTATATCCTTTGGATAAATACCTGGTAATGCAATTACTGGGCCATGGACTAGTTCTATTTTTAATTTTTTGAGGAACCTCCATACTGGTTTCCAGAGTGACTTGCTGATTCGAATGGGCACATGCCCCCAATGTTTATATCAGTGCTGTCAACAATAGCCAAATTATGAAAAGAGCCCAAATGGCCATTGCCTGATGGATGGATGAAGAAGATGTGATGTAATATATACACAATGGAATACTAATTGGTGATGAAAAGGAATGTAATTTTGCCATTCGCAACAACATGGCTGGAAGTGGAGGGTACTGTGCTAAGTGAAAGAAATCAGTCAGAGAAAGATACTATATGATTTCACTCATATGTGGAATTTGAGAAACACAACAGATGAACATAGGGGAAGGGGAGGAAAAATAAGATAAAAACAGAGAGGGAGGGAAACTGTAAGAGACTTTTAAATACAGAGAACAAACTGAGGGTTGCTGGAGGGGCGGTGGATGGGGGGATAGGTTAAATGGGTGATGGGCGTCAAAGAGGACACTTTTGGGGATGAGCATTGGGTGTCATATGTAAGGGATGAATCACTGGGTTCCATTCCTAAAGCCAAGACTACGCTGTATGTTAACTAACTTGAATTTAAATTAAAAAAAAAAAAAGATTCTGGGGAAGGTGCAGGTATCTGCTCATCCTGCAGCCACCTAAGACAAGCCACCAAGCCCCTTGTATAGGTTTCCTTGCTTATAAAATGACCACATACCAAAAAAAAAAAAAAAAAAAAAAAAAAAAAAA
>NW_024412377.1:8650610-8793183 GCF_014898765.1 Herpailurus yagouaroundi | reverse complement strand
AAAAAAAAAAAAAAAAAAAAAAAAAAAAAAAAAAAAGAAAAAAATAGCTGTTGGATTAGGGTGTGTTATGAAGGCAAGAAAAAGTATGGTCAAAAAAAATCATAAAAAGTCCAAAATTGGTCTGCACTCACTCTGTTTCACAGTTTTGACATTGAATTCCCCACCCTCTGATAATTAACTAAAACTTGCGCTTATAGAAGATGCAGCATGTATCACAGGTCACGCGTGAAGATGTTGTTGCCTTCTGATCTGAGGTCCAGACCCCAAAGGGATCTTTCTATGGAACGATGGGAGAGCGAGTGTACATCATGTTGTAAGTTTAAAAAAAACATTAAAGGTTGGCGCCTGGGTGGCGCAGTCGGTTAAGCGTCCGACTTCAACCAGGTCACCATCTCGCGGTCCGTGAGTTCAAGCCCCGCATCAGGCTCTGGGCGGATGGCTCAGAGCCTGGAGCCTGTTTCCGATTCTGTGTCTCCCTCTCTCTCTGCCCCTCCCCCGTTCATGCTCTGTCTCTCTCTGTCCCAAAAATAAATAAACGTTGAAAAAAATTTAAAAAAAAAAACAAAAAAACATTAAAGGATTCTATCAAAATTTGTCAGTTGCTTTGCTTTAACTGGTTTTCTCACTTTTTTTTAGTAAACTTTTTTATTTTAGAACACTTTTAGATTTACAGAGCTGTGAGAAAATAGTTCAGAGAGTTTCCATATGCTTCACACTCAGTTTTCCCTATTATCAACATCTAACATTCCTGTGTTTCATTTGTCACAATTAATGAAGCAATATTGGTACATGATTACTAACTGAAGTTCATAGTTTATTCAGATTTCTTCAGTTTTTTCCTAATTTTTTGTTGTCGTTGTTGTTGTTGTTCTGGGATCTCATTCACGATACCATGTTACATGTAGTAGTTGTGTCTTCTAGTCTCCTCTTGGCAGGGTGGTTTTCCTGACCTTGCTTATTTTTGATGACCTTTGATGGCCGTGGCAGTTTTGAGGAGTGCTGGTCAGGTATTTTTTAGAATATCCCTCCACTGGCATTTATCTGAAGTTCTGATAATGATTCACCTGAGGTTATGGGGTTTGAAAGGAAGACCACAGATAAAGCACCATTCCTGTGAAGGTTACTTCCTGTCAACATGACTTCTCTCTATTGATGTTGACTTTGATCCCTGGCTGGGGTTGATGCTCAAAGTCACCTGGAGAATCCACTGACCGTTCGCATTTTTGGGCCTGGAGATTTTGATTCCAAAATTAAAAGATACATTTGGCAACTGGTTGGTTAAAATAGTGCAAGGAATGTCATAGGTAATAAACACCATTAGGATCTTTGAGCTCTGAAATTCTTTTATTCTGGGGCAACCTTAAAACCAAGTATCAGGTGCTGAAACTTACACTGGTATGGACTAGTAGTTCTCAACTACTTAGGTATGTCAGAATCAAAATCAATCAGAATTGTAGAGCTAAAATACAAATACACGAAGGCCAAGGGTCATTGAGAGAGTCAGGGCCTGGGTGTTTGTGTTTACCAAATTTTTCAGGTGAATTCTGACATGACAGACATTTGAACACTAAAAATAAAAATGTTGGCTGCAGGACACTTTGGGGCAGGGAGAAAGGGGGAGATACCTGTTGTGTTTTCTTGTCTTACATCCGGTTCTCTACTTTAGGTATAGATCCTAATGCTTGTTAGTGAAGCCCTTTCTCATTTGTATGGTTGCCTCTGTCTAAGACTCAGCAGTGAAGCCTTGACTCAAGCGTGGTCAATGAACCAAGTCCATTTTCCTGATTTCAGAACTTGATCAGGGCTGGAAACATGAACCAAGTTGACCACGTTAACTGAAGTGAAGCAAACGAATGGGAAATATGAATATGAACATTGCATCTAACAAATTCAGTGTTTTGAACATTGATGTACGAAATGCCAAGGTAAACTTGACTCAAGAAGTGTTTTGTAATCAATAGTCAATGAACTGATTATGTAGTTATGGCAGAATGCCATCTTTGGATTAATGATAGATGGCTATTGTTAAAGTAATTGTGCACAAAGGCCCCGTTTGTTGAAGAGAAAGGTGATTCATTTGTAGCTGAGAGACAAATTCACATGCCAAGAGATGTTTCCTGACATTTTGTTCATGTGAAGGTCAATTATGGTAATTTATTTAAGCAATTCATTGAGTATATTAAAACAAAGTGACTGAAAGTGAGGATGTGCTTATACAATTAAGTTTTTGGAACAAAAGGATGCCACACCTATGTATGTCATGAGTGTTACATATTTATTGAGACTTACTTAATGAAGATACTTTTTAACAAGCAATCATCCCTAGATTATCCTTTTTGACAATCTAGATTTTATATACTGTTTTTATTGGAAGCACCGATAGCTAGTAATATAACTTACCTGATTTTTTTATTATGGGATGCCTCATGGTTCTCAATTATTCAGTTATTTTGATCAGTATCATTAAGGACTTGTAACTAAAGAATGTTTAAAAATAAAATATTTCTATCCTCTGCTATACAAGATTATGCCCCCCCCCCCCTTTATGAAGGAACAGGCAATTTTTATTTGCTACATGATTAACTTGGGAACATCCCTGGGATAAAGCATCCTATCGTAGCTAAAGTCAGATATATTTTGTGGGGAAATCCCAGATTAGTCTCTCCTCAGCCATTTGTGAGGTTGAGTATGTTCCTCAATCTAAGTCATAGTTTTCTCATCTATGAAATAATTGGGATATTTGGTATCCCATTTCTGATTCTGCAGATTAAAAACAACATAGCAATACGCCTATCATTTAGTACATGTTCACATATCGTGGCTGTTTTAGAGTCCATAGACTGCATCTGTTACTTCTTTGTGTCTCTGTTCCTACAGAAACACTTGCATGTCTGGCAGAGGAGGCACACGATTAGGCATTAAATTAATAGAAACTATTATCGACGATACATTGTTGGTAGAATGGGAGGTGATCATTTCGAACCCCAGGGTTTTCAACACGTCTTGCTAACTGACGGAAGAAGGGGAGGTCCTTCCTCTGTGCTCTGCCCTGCTTTTTCGTGACCACAGCAAAGCCAAGATTTGGGTGTCTTTCCCACTCCCCGGGTGTATTTGTTCCCTAAGGTTGCTGTAAAAAATGGCCACAAACTGAGTGGCTTAAAGCAATAGAAATCTGTTCTCTCTCCGTTCCGTGGGTAGAAGTCCTAAGTGAATGTGTCAGAAGGGCCAGCCATTCCCCTTCTGAAGACTCTAGGGGAGACTCCTTCCTTGTCTCTTCCAGCTTCAGTTGGTTGCTGGTAATTGTTGGCATTCCTTGCCTTGTGGCGGCATACTGCAGTCTCTGCCTCCATCATCGTATCGTTTTCTTCTCTCTATGTATGTCTGTGTCCAAATTTTCCTCTTATTAAGGACACCAGGCATTGGATTAGCTCACACCCTAATCCAGTATGACCTCATCTAAACTTGATCATGTACGCAAAGGCCTTATTTCCAAATATCACATTCACAGGTTCCAGGTTGACAACTTTTGGGGGATACTACTCAAAACAGTGCACCAAGGCTTCCGACACATGCTCCATCCCTTGTCCCTTCTGGAAACCCTGGCTTCTCACACGCTTTGCCCCTCTGACTCCCCTGCAAGCAACAGCAGCCCCCCTGAGAACAACCCGTAGCCCTCCCTGAAGTTCTACAGGAACGGAAAAGACCAAATTCTATTTGTGATATTACCTGCATTGACTTATTAGTTGTAAATATCCCAAGTTGTAAATTTTCCATGGGGAAATATTCTCTGTGGGAGAGTGATATCAAATAGCAAGAGAATTGGGGAAAATGCAATGGAGGGACACTCGTAACAGGTACTGAGCGTCCAATAGTATGAAGATCTAAACCCGCCTGAGCTCATCTCATGTGAGGATAGTGCTCAGCATTCTCTCAGTTTTACAGGTGAGGAAATGGATGTTTCAGTTACATGACTTCTCCAAGGTCCTACAGCTAATACATGGCAGAGAGAATTGTATGTCCAGTTTTCTCCAATGCAAATGTTCAAGTCCCTTCCTCTTCTCCAAGAATTTAGGATATATATATATATGTACATATATATATATACACACACACACACATATTATATATATAAGCATATATATACATAAGCATATATAATATGTATATATCTGTATATGTATATATCTGTATATGTATATATGTGTATATATATCTCTACATATATATGTATTTACACATATACGTATATATACATATACATATATATACATATATACACACACACACACACACACACACAAACTTTTTTCTCTTTTAACTGCCCACTGAATTTCTATGATATTTTCTTATGATGGAATAATTCCTGAAAAGACATTGTGATGAAAACGATGTTTTCCCCTACCCTTGTAAGTGCTATTTGTCACACACATATTTCACACATATACTCTCCATCCTCTTTATTTTGCTGTCTTTGATAACAATGCTTTCTGACCACTACTTGCAACTTATTCAAATGAGACGTGCGTCCTGAGGGGATTCCAGAAGGCAAGCTAGGATGGATGTGGATGGAAGAAGCGAGGGGCTGGTGACTGCATTTCCAGCTAAGGAGTATTATAGTCAGAACGTTGCAGCAGTTGAAATTAGTTGTTAGGGACGGTCTCCTCGATATGCAGAAAAAGACTGTCGGGTAACACAAAGTAGAGTAGTGTGATACAGTTGGAAAAACACATCCCTTCAGTCAAGACGGAGGTATATTTTATTTCTAGTTTGCAAATGACAATTTAAGTGACTGCTCATCAACATGGCTAGCGTGTAACCAGTGATTCCGACAAAAGCCGGCATTATTTTGTTCTCTGTCTAGAAATAAGCAAATTGACTTGACTTGAAATATATTCCAGTGAACTATGCTGTGTGTTTATCGAATAATAAAAGACACAGTAACGTTAAGGCTTATTCACTTGTTGTTGCTGTTGTTGTTGTTTTGTTTTAAGCTAATACTTGAATTGCCTTCTGCTCAATAGTTTTCCTGACCGCATTCAGTCCTACAGATTCATGTACTGTCTCTTCTTGCTTGACAACATATTCAGTATTTTATCTCCTCTAACAAATTGTTTAGAATAGCAAGTACAAAACAAAAAGAGAAAACAACCCTATTGTGCATTCTCTTAGTATTAAAAGAAAGAATTTAATGGCTTCTACATAATGACTTTCTTTTAATATTGATTGGGTATAAATTTCCATGTTTTTCATATGGTTCTTTATTTGGTCCTGATTTGTGGAAACTAGTTGTAAAAGAAAACAACATTGTCAGAGCTCTGTCCTAAAACAGCACCTGGAGTGAAGGCTGAGTTTGGCATAACTGATTCTGCATTGCAATAGTTTTTAAATCAATTGGCGATATTATGTATTAAATAAAAATGAACTGTTTGGGGCAATATTATTACTATTGCCCAAAGTAGGAAACCTAAAAAGAACTGAATTTTACTGCTTGAAAAAAATCATTATATTTGCATGGGCTTACAAACATATTTAAATTCACATGCGGATGCAATCTTTTTTTCTTGTTACATTCTACAATGGGTACGTGAACTCGCAGATTAAGTGGGTCGTGTCCAGTGGCCTCCACTGCTATTTGAGGTTGATTTCATGGTGGGCGGACACCATTCAGCACAAAAGCTCCCTCCGTGACACTGTCAATCCAACTTGGCACTGACACCACAGGGTCTCATATAGGGTGATGACTTGGGTCATCTTATAGTCAGTTCTTTGAGGCAAGGGTGCATCTTCCTTAACTGGTCCACTACATGATTTAATTCAGTTTCTGTAACCATGGCAAATTTGAGTTATGATAAATCATTCTGAGAACTTCAAATAAATGGAGGAAGATGAATTTCATGACACATATTTTGGTCCCTTGAACCATATTCTAATAAGATATTATAAAATTCTGCTGCAGATTTCGAGGCTCTCCAATGCCTGACTTAATAGAAACTTTGCTATTATCTGTTGGGCTTTGTGTGACATTTCACTGAAACAAAGGTTTCAGTGGCCAAAAGATCAGGCAACTATGTCTGCTCTTCTGAAATTAAAAGGAGTTTACCGCCTTTTTAAAGAAAAGGACAACTGTATGTTTCATCTGTATTTAACTCTTTAAAGCAAAATTCTTCACCATTTAGAGTTTATATACCTATTTGAGAATTTTATATAAGCTTGAAACTTAGAAAAATTTACAAATGCATAGGCATGCAGTTTTTCAGAGATAATTTAAAATATTCAAAGTTTACTGTAAGCCCTTGAATGCCAAGTCAAGAACTCTTATCTAAATTTTATGTGATTATTAATTTTACCACCAGAAAACCTGAGACAAAAAGCCTGCTACTGGCCTTTATATTGTTTATCAAAATGAATTCAACAGAGATATAACTTTAATTCTAAAAATAAAACTTTAGAAATAGTTAAGAGAGTGTATGCATAGAATATTGGAAAATCAAAGGCAGACATAATAAAGAGTCAATGATTGAATAAAGATTAAAACATCGAATTTCTAAATAACAAAATCATTGTAAAATGAACTTTTGATGACTAATAGGAAAAAAGTAACTTGATACATACATATGCTAGTTAGATAGTTCATCTTTATCCTATATAATGAAAAATATATAAGAAAAGACTGTCATGATGGTAGAAAAATGGAGAAAGGCCCTGAATGTGCAAACCTTAATAAGAAATAAAAATGTTCAATGAAATGTTCATTTTCCCTAGTAATTAAAGCCTAATGTAGCTGTTTGTTCTTCAGATCAGCAGACTTAATACAAAAAAAAAATCCCAGTACCCAGCATGGCATTCTGATGTGCCTACTGAGCCCATAAATCGAACAACCTCCCTGGAGTGAAATTTTTCAGTGTGTTTCCAAAGCCCTAAAATGGTACATGGCTTGAGGCAGTAATCCCATTTCAAATAACTTATTTAAGAAAACGGACAAGAAAGCAAAGGTTTCTGTTGCAACCTCTTTTAATAATGGGAAATGGGAGACAACTTAAATATTCTAAAAAGCAGATGGAGTAGGTAATTATAATACATCAGCTAATTAGATATGATTGAGTCATTAAAATGACATTGCATAAAATGATTACTGATATAGAAGAGTGTCAGAAGAAAATATTAATTGAAGACTGCATATTACAAAGTAACTACAGAATTTTGTTTGTATTGTGAAAAATATATATATATGTATGTGTGTGTATATATATATATACATATATATATATAAACATACTGTTTTTTTAATGGTAGTATTTTAAGTATTTTAACTCTGCTCTTTTCAAATTACATTGCTTATTGGTATTTTCTATTTTCTGCTGTCCTGCACAAATGGAATCTGTTCCAAATTTAAATTTTAAGTTTATTTCGGAATCTAAAAAACAATGCTGAAAGCGTGGATGTATGAAACATGTAGTTATTTCCAAGATGATAAGAAGCTCAGATTCCTTTCCTTTTTTATATTAAAGCTTTTAATTACATATCTGTATATATGTGATTTCATATATATTTACATCATGTATATATAGTGATTTTATGAGGAGATTAGGGATATTTGGTTCTGACAGAATCCAGCTCGTACATGTTTAAGAAAAGAACAAGTTCTTGTTTTGTTTTATGAGGAGACAGCTTGGGTCTCTGTTACCCAGGAGGATGAATGTGACTTTCTCAGGAAACCAATGATGCTAGTCACCTCGCTGTTCCTTTTTGGGTACTTGCTGTGCTCTCTCCCTGTCTCTTTCTCATTCTTTCTCTCCTCTCATCTTTCTCTCCATCTTTCTGCTTCTCTGGTCTACGTGATGGGAAGCGCAAGCACTCAGTATTCTCAGACCATACAGTGGTAGAGCCGTAGTCATCGGAGAGAGATTGGGTAACCCCACTGGACCCCAGATCCACAGTCCCAGGTCAGACTGTGTCTGTGGTAGCATGGGTCAGATGCCCATGGCCAGAAAGTTGGCTCTGGGGGAAGGGTCCAGCAGGGTATAAGAACATGTCAGCTCTCTCCTATTCCCTGTGGATCACAGCACACAAGTTCCTTGATTATTGGGAAAAATTCAACCAAATCAAAAATGTGTATCTGCGATCTTGAGCAGTCTTTTTATTATTTGTTTAGTTTTCTACAGAACACCTGACAAACTGAATGTGAATCTTCACTAGGATTTCAAGATCCTGATGTATTATAATCATGCGTTGTTTTGTGTAGTATTAGTTCAGTACCAAGCACTCAGATTAAGATTAGAATGTAAAATTGCAATCAAATTCCACGGATGCTCGTTCTGTGTTTTGGAAAGTACAGAGACCAGGTGTCAGTGCATGTGTGTGTCCCTCAGTCTGGATGCTGGGAAGGGTCTCCTGATAAGCTTCAGGCAGTCTCTGTTTCGTCTTGTCCAACACATGACTGTGGCTTCTCTCCAAAGACTTCACCAACCGCAAAAGTGTAGGGTGTTTGGAACAATTTAACCCACGGTGTTAGTTTACTTGAACTATTCTTGCAGGCTTATGATGTCCTTTAAAATGTTTAGCTACTTAGAATTTTATCATTTTCCCCAGAGTTCTAGCAGAATCCAGTCCTAAAAATATACAGAAAGTTATTAAACCTGGAATTAGGCTGCCAACATATTTTCAAATCGAATGTTTAATTTCATAATTGGGAAATGATACATCTGCCTGGAGAAAATCAGTGGGGTTGGAAAACAAATTATGTGTCGACAGTGTTGGTGCAGAGAAATTATACATATTTATGAATGGCCAAATCATCTTATTACTGGAATTTGAAAATATAATTATCAATCATTTATGAGGTAATGATTTCAACTGAATGCCTTCTCCCGGGGCATGTATTTTATGTGTGTGTGAATTGACACACGTATACTTCTCATGCACAGTCTCCCTGGGTACTATCTCATTTAATCTTTACATTTTTATTAATAGAATTCAGAATCTATAGAATTAGGTGTCTACTTCACTGCTACTGCAAATAGGTACTGTGTGAAATGATTAGTAAAGTAAATTTCCATTTTAAGTTTTAGGAGAATGCTAAGCGTCACAGTATTTTAATATTTATGTGTCACATACACCTTAAGTACGTTGTGTGATTCGTTCAAAGACCGTATTAAACTGAGATCCTTTAAGGATTTTAGTTTTGTACTCATAAATGTGAAAGGACAGTGTCTTCTATTGATGTGTGGTTATTGTAGTTCGCTATAAATATAAATGTTTTCCATGTCACTTTATTTTAATACTGTGGGGATTGGATGACATCAGTCTTCAGGAAGATACTCTGGAGGTACCATCACCGCCCCCCACAAAGTTGCCGTGGAGACCACCTCGCCACGGTTTCTGTGTCTGGGTTTTCAAGATGAGGTACGGGACAGGCGGTTCCTTCAGTGACCGAGGCCTGGATCCCGGAAGGAATTCCAGAATTTGTAAATCTGATTTTCTGGTGTGCTGCTTAGAATTCTACATTTTTACCAAGGTCCCCTGTGTTCTGCTGCATATGGACGAGTGAGACCCACTGACTTTATTCAGAGGGGAAATACATCCGTTATGTAACATGTGAAAGTCAAAGCATCGAAAATGCTCTTTCCTCCCCTTTAAGAGAAATCGACTTTATTATGTTAGCTGGATGAGTTCTTTCCTGCAGAAACCTAAATCTGGGGAGAATAACTCCATGCAACATTCTATTGCTGAGTTCTGGAAAGGCAGAGAAAGGACCCAGGATCCTGCACATAAAGGAATCGGGGCCTTTAGGGCTAGTATGTTTCTCATGGGAGGATCTCGTGATTCATCTCTGACACTGGTTTGTCCTCAGAAATGACTGCAGAGAGTTCTTGTCAATCATTTGGAGATAGTGTGCTGTTGAGAACTCTAAGTGCCTAGTCGGGCAACCTGGATTCTGGGTCTAGCTCAGTCATTCGTTGGTTATATGAACTTTGGAAATTCTTAGGACCCCAGATTCTTGGCTCTTTAGCAATATCCTGATTGAGAAGGAGGCTCTTTGAGTTGTGGGTGGCCCTCACTGCCCATGACTTAGTATATTACATCCATAATATAGTTCTAGTTGTTGTCAGAAAGACTGATTAAGACACCACTGGGGCGCCTGGGTGGCGCAGTCGGTTAAGCGTCCGACTTCAGCCAGGTCACGATCTCGCGGTCTGGGAGTTTGAGCCCCGCGTCGGGCTCTGGGCTGATGGCTCAGAGCCTGGAGCCTGTTTCCGATTCTGTGTCTCCCTCTCTCTCTGCCCCTTCCCCGTTCATGCTCTGTCTCTCTCTGTCCCCAAAATAAATAAACGTTGGGAAAAAAAAATTTAAAAAAAGACACCACAGAAAACCTGGTTCATTTAGTTTTGTAGAGCTTCATGCAAGAGTTTTCTCATGCTTCATACTGTAATTAGGGAAAAAAATTGGTATGACAAGTCACGTCAACCCCTATCTTGGATTATTAGTAGAATTGAAGGAATCTGCAATTTCAACCTAGAATTTTTATATTTCAGTTAAGAATTTCGTGAAACATTATTGGAATGTTCTCTTTTTTTTTTAACGTTTATTTAAACATTAATGAGAGAGAGGGAGAGAGAACACAAGCCTGGGAGGAGCAGAGAGGAAGACAGAGGAAGACAGGGGCTCAGTGCTGACAGCAGCGAGCCCAGTGCGGGGCTCAAATTCATGAGCTGTGACATCATGACCTGAGCCAAAGTCGAACACTCAAACAACTGAGCCAGTCAGGTGCCCCTTGGAACGTTCTTTTAATTGACCGATAAAACTATGGACTGTTATGTGTCATATCTGTATCGGTCATATAGTTTTCCCTTTACTTAAATTGACAAATACTGTCCAAAGAATGTACAGTGGAGTAGATGGGGTACGGCCACAGAGACTGTCAACAGAACACACAGTGTTGATCAGATGTTTGCCAAATAAGCTTGCTTCACTCTGCCTTTGGCACTCCTACCAAAGTGATCGTCAGCGTCTGGTCAGTGGGAAACTTGTGCAGACTCAGGGAGAATCATTCTTCGTGGCAGGTTGCCTCGATTTGCATCCTCTAGGAATCCATTGTCAGTATTACGTAAAAGAGAGGCTAAAATCGTCCTGGAGGTTTACCAAAAGACAGTAAGATAAAAACGGGCATTCATCTGACTCACTCAGCGGCAGGGATAGAATTCTTGTTTGTGGCTCCCTTCTAAATCGGCTCCTGAGTGTAGCGTAGACTCAGTAGTCCTTTGTCCTAGAGACAGGTGCTCAGGCACAAGCTGTGCGTTTTTGGAACTGGAGTTGGAGACATTCATTGGGTGTGTATGAACAGACAGAGACACGGACACAGCACACACACACTCTCACACCTGCAGTACTATGGCATCTTAGTAATTAACATTGTGCGGCCACTGGTTTTCCTGCCATCAAAGTATTTTGAAATAGTGGCGGTATTGGCCTGTCATGTACAGCTGCACAGGATGCACTGCACAACTCTAAGGGATGCTTTCATCTACCTCGGTGCATCTCATCTATGTTTACTGTCCTGTTACAATGCTGATTCCATTCAGCTTTGCGTGACAGCCAGTGCTGCAGGAGTAGTGACTACGTTGAGGAGTGTGCCCCCAGACAACAATGTGGTTGGTACCCCACCAGAGTTGCATGATGGGGCAGCCCTAGGGTGGAGCCAGGCTCGCACAGCTGCCTGCCACAGAGATCCGTCAGTTTCTTGGTTCTTCTCATAGATGGTACGTATCACCATGAATATTTCAGACTCACAAATCTTCCCCTAAAATACAGGGTAGGTTTGAGATTTTATGTTACCGTATTTTAAAAAGCAAGGAGAGGAGAGGAGAAGTAGGATTTATAGCACATCAGTCCATAGGTGACAGGCTTTCCTCCATGACTTGTAGGGGTCTCCCCAAATCCTCGTGGGCTGAACCTCTGAGGGACAATTAAATGGCCCCAGACTTCCCACTGTGAACATGAGGTGGCTCTGAGCCACTAATACTAATGTCATTGTGACTTGCCTTATTATCCCTATGTAATGCTTTCCAGCATTTCTTCCTATGGGATGTGCATTCATTCAGCCAGCCAATGGCATATTGAATCCACAGATATCTGTAAATAATGTATTACAGGAAATGTGATTCAATTATTCAAAGTAAGTGTAATGGAAAGATAAAAATCATGTATAAGTCGAATTCTCATTATAGGAGTGACATAGTTAAAATGCCCCATATATGTGCCACGGGATTTCTGCAAATTGAATATTATAGCCTGGCGTCATTGTGTGTCTTTTTGAAAATCCAAGCCTTTGTTTCTGTCTTCTGTGATGACTCTAGTCACTAAGAAATCATGCAAAATCCAGTGTATACTGGATCTATTCTGATAAAATGAATAGATAACACTCACTATTTGAATATTTGTTTTTGATTGAAATATATTTTTAAATGTTTATTATTTATTTTTGAGAGAGAGAGAGAGAGAGAGAACACAAGTGGGACGGGGGCAGAGAGAGAGGGAGACACAGAATCTGAAGCAGGCTCCAGGCTCCGAGCTGTCAGCACACAGCCCAACACAGGGCTTGACTCACAAACTGTGAGATCATGATGTCAGTCAAAGTCAGATGCTTAACCGACTGAGCCGCCCAGGCACCCTTGATTGAAATAGTTTAATAACTTATTATTAATAAATTATTTAAATCATTATCTGACCAAAGTAGTTTTGACTCGTTTTGAAAAACCCACGTCCAAATGCAAACTGGTGCAGCCACTCTGGAAAACAGTGTGGAGGTTCCTCAAAAAATTAAAAATAGACCTACCCTATGACCCAGCAATAGCACTGCTAGGAATTGACCCAAGGGATACAGGAGTACTGATGCATAGGGGCACTTGTACCCCAATGTTTATAGCAGCACTCTCAACAATAGCCAGATTATGGAAAGAGCCTAAATGTCCATCAACTGATGAATGGATAAAGAAATTGTGGTTTATATACACAATGGAGTACTATATGGCAATGAGAAAGAACGAAATATGGCCCTTTGTAGCAACGTGGATGGAACTGGAGAGTGTGATGCTAAGTGAAATAAGCCATACAGAGAAAGACAGATACCATATGTGTTCACTCTTATGTGGATCCTGAGAAACTTAACAGAAACCCATGGGGGAGGGGAAGGGAAAAAAAAAAGAGGTTAGAGTGGAAGAGAGCCAAAGCATAAGAGACTCTTAAAAACTGAGAACAAATTGAGGGTTGATGGGGGGTGGGAGGGAGGGGTGGGTGGGTGATGGGCATTGAGGAGGGCATCTTTTGGGATGAGCACTGGGTGTTGTATGGAAACCAATTTGACAGTAAATTTCATATATTGAAAAAAAAGAAAAACCCACGTCCATCAAATGGACTTCTAGATGTTGATCCTGGCATCTGCAATCTTTCCTCTTCTCTCCATCTCATTTCAACCCATCATACACACAGATGACTGCAAGAGTCTTTATAACGGGGCTCTGCTGCAATTCCTACACCTTTTTTAAAGATAATTTTCAGACCGTTCTCAAAATTAAAATCTGACCTCGAAGGTCATTACCCCATGTATAAGATCCTCGAATTTATTGCCAGATTCTTTAAGATAAAGAGGACAAGCTCAAAAGTGTGGACTGCAGACCTTCTGTGGCCTGGACTTCCCTTTCTTTCCAGTCATATCTTGTAAGGTTCTTTTCTGTGGGACTTCACTCCACTTTTCCGATCACTGTGGCCGCCTGGAGACTTGCTGTATGTGTGACTGCCTCAGACAGAGGAGCACACGTGCTCCCCGAGACTGGCGCTCCCTCCCCTCCGCACTCCCTCAGCCCCACTTCTGCTCGTCCTGTAGGGCTCAGTGTCCTGTTCCCCAGGCATGCTTCTGGCCTTGCCATCCTGCCTCACCCTGTCAGAACATTTGTCTCATTGCAGAGATGATGTCTTTAGTCAGCTGCCCCCACTGAGGACCACAGAACGCCAGTATCTTTTGACTTTGTTTCTCTGCCTGGTATTCCCTGTGCTTAGTGCATAACATAGAGGCTTCATGAACACCTGCTATATAAGTAAATTGAAGGAAAGAAGAAATAAGAAAGACGGAAGAAGGAAGGAAGGAAGTAAAGAGGAAAGGAAGGAGAGGAAACAGGGAGGAAGGAAGAGTGGGCCCTACCTGAAGAGATTTAGTGACTCATTTTGTGTGTGTGTGCGTTTTTATTATTTTTATTTCATTTTATTTTAATTTTTAGAGAGAGGGCACATGAGCAGGGGAGAGGGGCAGAGGGAGAGAGGGAAAGTTCTTAAGCAGGCTCCACATGCAGCATGGAGCCCAATGCAGGGCTCGATCCCATGACCCTGGGATTATAACCTGAACCCAAATCAAGAGTTGGACGCTCAACTGACTGAGCCATCCAGGCTCTCCTGGTGACCCACTTCTTGAGGATGGATCTTACAATATTCACTGTGACCGTGACTGTGACCAAAACAATCTTGACAAGTTTACAGTTATAGTTTGTGCCAGTTAGATGATACTCCTTGGTTTTTAGCAGGATATCTTCTTCTTTGTATGAATGTAGCTTTTATTTATGTGAATTGTATCTATAATATTGGCAGCTAGAATGTAAGCACTTTGTAGTAGAAACTGCTTTTCTTGGGCGCCTGGGTGGCGCAGTCGGTTAAGCGTCCGACTTCAGCCAGGTCACGATCTCGCGGTCCGTGAGTTCGAGCCCCGCGTCAGGCTCTGGGCTGATGGCTCAGAGCCTGGAGCCTGTTTCCGATTCTGTGTCTCCCTCTCTCTCTGCCCCTCCCCCGTTCATGCTCTGTCTCTCTCTGTCCCAAAAATAAATAAAAACGTTGAAAAAAATTAAAAAAAAAAAAAAGAAACTGCTTTTCTTGTTGACTTCTTGACCCTCAGTGCCTAGCATAGAGTCTGGCCCTTGGAAAATAAATTTTAATAGCACAGTCAACCAATGGTGTTGCTACAAACAGGCTAGGTAGCTGACTGAATGAAATATATCAGTTAGGATCACTGATTGCAAGTCTAAGAAGCACTGGTTTGCTTTGAGGAGGAAGAGGCATTTGTTGGAACTATGTGAGATGCTCGTAAAAGAAAAAGAAATGTCCAAAAGCCAGGATTTGTAAAGGGCAGGATCCAGGAGAACTCCAGGGGTATAAGAACCAGGGACTAGTAGACAGGGGCTTTGGAGTACTCCCAGGGACAGAATAAAATTCACTGTTTTTTATTCTTGTTTCAGATCCCAAGAGGAGCCCATTAGATTAGAGACATTCCACAATTGGCCAGGAAAGCATGGGGTGTTAGTTTCCTATGGTTGCTGGAACAAATTACCACAAATTTCATGGCTGCAAACAGCACAGATATAATATGTTATAATTCTGGAGGTCAGGAGTCTAAAATGGACATGCTAATAGGGCTGCATTGCTTCTGGAGGCTCTAGAGGAAAATCCATGTCTTTGCCTTTTCTACTTCGAGAGGCTGCCCACATCCCATAGCTTGCTTCTATCTCAAAGCCAGCAATCACATCATTTCATCTGCTTCTATTGTCACATCTCACCTTCTTTTCTCTTCCACTAATAAGGATCCTCTGATTACACTTGGCTCACAAAGGTAACGCAGGATAATCTGCCCAATCAAGAGCAGCTAAGTAGCAACCTGACATCCATCTGTACAAACTCCCCCTTGCCCTGTAATGTAACGTCCTCACAAGTTCTAGGCATTGGAATGTGGACTACTTTGGGGGCCATTATTCCACCTCTCATGGATTGGAACCCTTGAGTGTGAACCCAAGCAATGTCATGCAATCTAAGGTGGGTAACTCCCTCCAGGAAAATCAAGGTTCAGTTCACAAAAGCAGAGAGAAGGACTATAGGTAAGACAAAAGCAGGTTTTCACTGCACATGTTGCAGATCATTTTGTTAATTTTTAGCACTGAAAATTACATTCTAAAGATGTTTCTCCTTGCAGTGAAGATATTTGAAGTTAGGTGAGTGGATTTGCCATATGAGATGTTTGAAATAGCATTGGAGTGAGCCATTCCCCTCTTCTTTATTACTTACTTTGGAAGCTTTTGTAATGTCAGTTGACCAAGCGTGGCACACAGTTAAAGCTAAATCAGCGTTTCTTCTGTTTCTCCTACAAAAACAGTTGCCCTAGTCATTTGACCCATAGGTTGTTGGGACATTAATAAGCCAAATGACCAGTACAGTACGGGTCACCATCCTACAATGAAATGGTCTAAAGGACTTTTAATCAGTTTACTTGTTTTCATAGGCTTGGGTAATTGGGCAGAACATAACAGCTCCGAGGAAAAGTGTGTTTCTCTTATTTCTGTTGGCTTTTATGAGCCTTTACTAACAGCCAGTGGAAAGGGCTTCTGTATCCTAGACTAAGAACAATTGTCCAGGCATGATTCAGTTGGTGAATTCTCTTCTCTTTGCAAATTCAAATGTGTGATCTCAGATTCACAGATAAGCAGGGTAAAACAGGACACAGGACAATGTTTGGAGTTGACTGGCCCAACAGAGGATGTACTTCTTATATGGAAATGTTCCTGTGCATTCTAGGTGCATTCTAAGGCAGCTGAACTTGTAATTTAAGATACCCTACATCAAACTCTCAAGGTCATTACAAAGTACATGATAAAAGCAAGCAAAGGAGAAATATTTTGAACACTGTCATTTATCTAAAAGGAAGCTGCCACTTGGGAATAGCATGCGCCTTTATTTTGTCTTTCATTTACTTTTTGAAACAATTCTTTTTTGAATCATTTCATGTCTTGGATAAGCTAGTGTTTCCTATTACACACATGAGGGTTGTACAGTGCCAGTAACTTCCTTTTGGTTCATTGTTCAAGAGCATAAGATTGGGAGCTTACTCTAGACATTACGGTATGTATCTAATAGCCAAAACTTATGGTTTCGTTCTCTGCTCTGTTAAAGACTCTGGGTTTGACCTTGAAAATGTAACTTAATTCCTATATGCCTCATTACTCTCCCATTTATAAAATACATCTGCAGAGAGTCCTCACTGTCCCTTGGGCTACTTCCTCAAGGGCTGTTCATGTGCTTCTGTACTGTTGGCTCTGTGCCAAGAAGGAACGTGTAGAATGGATGTTGTTATTGTAGTGGCTTCTGGAAATGATGACGTGAAATGGAGATTTCGGCTAGTTATACCAACAAATACTAGTACACTATTTTCATTTTTTTAAAGGTGCAATTTATCTTCCACGTAAGAAATAATTAAACATATTCAAAGTCACGTATGCATGCGGCTAACAGAGTTTTTCCTGTTACTGAGTTGACCAGCACCACCTGTCTATTTGTGACTCAGTCCCCAGACTTTTCAATTCCCACATTTTTCTAATCATGGTAGAGTTCACTGTTCCAAATTGCCTATTATGTTAAGTAACGGGGTCAATTTAAATTTTAAATTGGAGGATTTCTTGGTGACCAATATAAGCTACATTTTGTGTGTGTGTGTGTGTGTGTGTACAATTGTGTATGTGGAAGACCTTGGTTTTATATCTTAAAAATCCCTAGATGGCAACTTGATAAGGTCTTATCCAGGCTAAGCAGCTTGTTGTATTCGTACTAGGCTCATCATCTATTCTGAGGTTGTTTGTTCCTAAATCATTATATCATAACTCTAATAACTTGAATTTAATGATGAATCTGTGCAGTATGGTACATATTTAAATATATAAAATTGAAATTCAATACATTATATTCAGTTTTCTCTAGTTACCTATGCAGTGATTAAAACATGACTAGGTATTATATAATCTTGAAAATGAAATCTACAAATTAATTTTTGATTAATGTTCTTCACCCTATTTTGTTCAATTCATTCAATATATCAATAGAACTTTAATCCCGTGTTCAAATTTCAAAGAGATTTTATTTTTCAAACAGTTAATTGAGAGACAGTTTTTTCTCAATTGTGTAAATTATATATGTGGTACACAGAAATTCGATAATGGTTTTCCAATCAGATGACATGTAGATTTATTATTCCAAATTGAAATTCCGTCACTTGTGTAATTTACATTTAGCATCATTCTTAGAGTACTTACTGTTTCATAAAAGCAGCCTATCAGACTGCATTGCCTCATGTGGATGGCATGAACAGACATAAAGTCACAAGGGAACAGAGGCAGAATCCATGGAAACAAAAGGTTCTTTCAAAACCCTGCATCGTTTTCTTTGGTGGAATTACTGACATCAACAAGTAGCACTAGCCACTTGTTTCTTAATTAAGTTAATAAATGACTAATTGATCCAGTAAGTAAATGATTCCAGGCAAAACAAATGCTATACAAAATGAAGACCACTAAATAATCGCTTAACTGACAGAATAGGTTAAGAATTATCAGTTTACTTACTGTTCATTCATTCATTCAATCACTCATTCATTCATTCACTCACTCACTCAGCAAATAAATATGGATACACTGGTTGCTTAAAAAACTCTTTTAATCAGGAGGTTGAACCAGTCAGTAAAGAGGTCATTTAAAATAGCGAATCATTTTTTAAAACTTTTTAAAGCTGTATTCTTTGGTTTCAATTTAATTGTACTGCTGTTCAGTCACCTTATAGAACCTGGGTCATTTATTTAAGTATGGCACTGCTCGTAAGAGTGCTAACTAAATATTCTTGCAGAGCCCTCCCCAGCCCTGCTCTCTCCTCTTTGCATCTTCTATGATTTCCCATTCCATCTCTTTAAAGCAAGTAAGGAATCTAAGACATTTTTGAAGCATTTTGAAGAAGGAGTTTCTCTATGTGTTTATAATTTTTTCCTTAAACTCTTTATAATCATCTCATCTATAATTAATTCCATAGCTTTTTAAAATGGGTTACCTTCAAGGAGTTTCACCAAATCATTCATAAAGAAATAAAAACTTACTCTTGATGCAATTAGATCTCCTTGGTTTACGTATGTTTAATAGAATTACAAGTTCAACTGGAATGAGTGGATTTGGAGGCAACATAGCTAGCTTCCGGGAAGCCGCTCCTTGAGCAGTGAGGGCAGGAGGACCCCAGTCAGCTGTAGGGTGGACCAGTGACCTCAGGCCCAGTGGGAGTCAGGTAAGGTTACAAAATGGAGCCAGTTAAAAAAGCTTCTTGAGTGCATGCTGGTCATTGTGCTAGGCACTGGGACACCAAAATAAGCTTTCTGAAGGCATTCCCATTTATAAACTTTCCCTCTTCACAACAAAGATCCACATTTTATTTATTTTTGTGTTTTTGTTTTTTTTTTTATTGAGGTATGGTTAACGTATGGTGTTTCAGGCACACAACATAATCGTTCGTCCATTCTATACATTACCCAGTGCTTACCGC
This sequence comes from Herpailurus yagouaroundi, assembly GCF_014898765.1. Taxonomy (NCBI): domain Eukaryota; kingdom Metazoa; phylum Chordata; class Mammalia; order Carnivora; family Felidae; genus Herpailurus; species Herpailurus yagouaroundi. Next base: position 8,773,806 of record NW_024412377.1, on the reverse strand, counting down.
TGTAATAGTCACATCTGTTACCAGACAAGGTTATTACAGTCATACTGACTGTATTCTCTGTGCGGCACTTTTCATCTCTGTGACTTATTTTGTAGCCGCAAGTTTATACCTCTTAATCCCCTTTATCTATCTCACCCATCCCCCATCCAACTCCCCTCTGGCAACCACCAGTTTATTCTCTGTATTTAAGACTCTGGGTTTCTTTTTCTCTTTTAACTTTGTTTGTTAATTTGTTTTCTTTCTTAAATGTCACGTGTGAGTGAAATTATATGGTATTTGTGTTTCTCAGACTGACTTATTTTACTTGGTGTTACACCCTCTAGGTCCATCCGTGTTGTTGCCAATGGCAAGATCTCACTCTTTTTTTATGGCTGAATAACATTCCATTGTATATATTTACCACATAGAGATCTATACTTTATATCCGATTTCTATATTCATTATTTCTGCCCCACGACTCCTCTTCCCCTTCCTAGTTTTCTTTTACATCCAGTGTTCAATGCCTTGTGCTGAGCCTGGCACATGCTGTGGTCAGTGAATTATTTTAAAGTAATGAATTATTTTCTAAATTAGTATCAGTATTAAAAGATGTTGTTTAGATTAGCAACACATAGTGATTGAGAACCATAGGTTGTGTGGCTTCCAACAATAGTCTTCCCTTGTTGCTTTGGGGAGGTTAACCTCTCTGGACCTTAGTTTCTTTTTGGGGAAAATGGGTATAATAATAAAAGTACAGCACAGGGTTGTTGTATTAATTGTGTCAATAATGGTGAAGAGCTTAGAAGAGTGTCAAGTACATAGTAAGCATACAATTAATACTATTATATTATCTTGTAAAAATACTCAATTGTACCTTAAATTTTTAAATATACTGCCATATAATTAGGTAATATTCTTTTGTATACCTGTGAGGACTGGTATGATACTGATACTCATTGTTTATTGTTTTTTCATCTAAGAAATACTGTAATTAATTGGAAAGAAACCTGATTGTAGGAAAGGTAAATGTAAGAGAATATTTATGATTTTTCTACCCAAGATCTATATGCTTAAACAGTATTTATATAATTGGGATTTTTAGGAAATCTGTTGATTCATCTTTGAGTATTATTTTCTTAAGACCCTTGAACTTTGTAAAAGGCGAACAAAAGCTTCAATCTCAGGTGCTTTTTACTGTGCTTCTAGTAATCCCTGCACGTTGCTGAGGTTTTTACATTAGATAGATCTTTAAAACTTTTTCCCCTTTAAAAAATATCATCTTTCATTAATTGGGATTTCATCTTTTGGAGATCATGAAAGTTTGTCAACAAAATAGAGGCATAAAAAAGTAGATTATAATCCAGTTTATTTACTTTTGGATCTCTCCTTCCAGAAAGATCACGAACTGCACCAAAATACTGCCACATAAAAAGTACGAGCTTCCTACTTAATTGGCAGAAATAGTATTTTTCTGCTGGACACAAAGCCACAGTTTCTTTTTATAGAGGTTATGCATATTTGCTTTAAATTTATTAATATATTGGGGTTCCTGGGTGGCTCAGTCAGTTGAGTGCCTGACTCTTGATTTCAGCTCAGGTCATGATCCCAGGGTCGTGGGATTGAGCCCTTTGTCAGGCTCCACGCTTAAGATTCTCTCTCTCTCTCCCTCTGCCCCTCTACCCTGCTTGCGTGCGTTCTCTCTCTCTCTCTCTCTAAAATAAAACCAGAAAATTATATATTTGAACTCTTATAACTGACTAATTTTATAACTAAATACTAAAAAATTTGACCTCATTTGGGAACAACTTGTGTATTAAAGAGCGGTGCCTGCTGATCATGGGAGATGTTGAAAGTATTCAGAAACAGGAGAAAGAAGAAAGTAGGAAGTGGGAAGCCTAATGCTGGAAAGAGACTTTTTCTCAAACTTAGAATAATTTAATTCTGAAAAAAATTGTTTTAAAACATAAAGTAGAAACATGATACAAATGAACTACAAAATGTTAAACATTATTTTTAGATCAGGAATATGATATCATTATAAACAAACCTATTTACATATTCCGAGATTTAAAATACAGTATGATTGCATACAGTAAATGGAAACATAGAGAATTTTATTTCAAACAGCTTTGCTAAAATTTGCCTTTGGAGGTCTGAACAAGCTTGGTCTGGTAGAGAATAACGGGCTTCACAACCCATTAAAGATGTTGGCATCATGATGCTTTCAAAAGAAGGCACCCTCTCTTCAAGATCTCCATAGTAATTAGTGTCTTAGTGTCCAAACCTAAGGATTTATCTAAAATTATCAAAACAAAAATCTTTCCCGAAACCAGTGAGTGTTGTTTGTAATCAGATTTCCAATGTAAAAGAAATGTTGCATTTGAGTATCAAATGTCAGCTATTTGGGTGAAAATCCTTAACCACTGTTGTCTTCTGCCTTCTGAGACTGGACTTGCTTTTTGTTTTTTTCAAGCCTCGTTGTTCTCCATTTGTAAAATGAAATTACTTTTTATATTTTATATTATTTTATATTTCTATATTATTTTATATTACTACTTTGTATCTTTTTATATTTTTATATTACAGTAAAATGGATTAGGTGTGATAAGGGCAACAGAACACTTATGTGACAACTCACAGAGTGAAACATGACCTGTGTTTCTCCCTGGTTGGAATCAGCTTTTTGTCTGATAGATTCTATAGTTTAAATGTCGTTTTATGGACGGAAGAACTGAGTAGACGTTTTTCCAAAAAAAGATACAAATGGCCAACAGGTGCAGGAAAAGACGCCAGTGTCACTGGTCATCAGGGAAGTGCAGATCAAAACCACAATGAGATATTACTTCACACCTGTTGGAATGGCCACCATCCAAAAGACAAGAGACAACGAGTGTTGGCAAAAATGTGGAGGAAAGGGAACCCTGGTGCGTTATCGGTGGGAATGTAAATTGGTTCAGCCACTATGGAACACATTAGGAAGTTTTTTAAAAAATTAAAAACAGAATTGCCATATGACCCAGTGGTCCCACTTCTGAGTATATATTGAAAGGAAATGAAAATAGGATCTTTAAGAGATAGCGCCCCATGTTCATTGCAGCATGGCTTACAGGAGCCAAGATACGGACACTTGAGTGAATGGATAAAGCGTGTGTGTGTGTGTGTGTGTGTGTGTGTGTGTGTAAAATATTATTCAGCCATGAGAAAGGAAATCCTGCCATTTGTGACAACATGGATAGGCCTTGAGGGCATTATGTTAGGTCCGACAGAGAAAGACAAAATATGATATCACTTATGTGTGGAATGTAAAAATGATTACTCATAGGAACAGTCTAGTAAACAGAAAACAAATTGACAAAAAAAAAAAAAGTAGGGTTATGGATTGATAGTCACCTTTTTGTACTATCCAATCATTCATCCATTTAAAATTATTTATTGATCACATGCCAGGATATTTGAACTCCCAGTGTGTATTTAATGAATATATATTCCAAAACTTAAGAGAGATTCTTTGCTATGTAACCTTCACAAGTAAAATGAAACCTCTACACACATGATTTAGATTTACTCTCTATGCAAAGTGTTACCTCTTCCTTGAAATGTGTGTTATAGTAAGGTAATTATATCATTTAAAATTACAAAATTTCTTATATGTGCATAAATATTCAACATAATTTGGTAACTATCAAAAAGCATCATGACTATTCTGATTTTGTCTTATGTAATTGTTTTTCTTTTAAGGCTAGTTGATTTGTTGAAAAGATTTCTAAGTCAGTGGTAGTAACTAAAGTTGTGAAGGAGTAGTTGAAACTCTGTTCTAGAATTGAATTGAAAACACTGATTGACAGTTTCCCTGCTTTGATGAGTTAAACATGTTTTCTAAGTTGGGATGCTACAGATACTTACTTGCAGTGCAAGACTTTGTCTTTGGTTGTCCATTGATAGTAATTCTGGAAAAAAACAAACGTGTGGTTGTTCTTTGGTATCTTGAGAAATTGTCGAGTGGCAGATACGTATTTGGAATCAATATGAAGGGCAAATTGCCGTAATTTGAATGGACACTTTCAAGTACTATGAAGTGAGAGCATGTTGCAGGCCAGTGTGTGGCTGGCATTTGGGGACTTCCTGTTTCGTAGATCGTGACAATCAGAGTTGGTAGTTCACAGTAGTGAAACTTGCGGAGTGGCTTTGTGGCATGATTTTTTTTTTTTTTTTTATTTTGGTACCAGATTTCATCATGTCAATCGGTGATTAAGTAGAAGACCTCAAAATGGAAAACTGCGCATTTGTTTAAAACGCCGCCAGAGAGAGTGTTTGAGAAAGCACACTGGTTTTCACTTGCAGGCTTAGAGGCTATTGTTCAGCATCTTGCAAAGACACAATGTGGGGGATGGTGGTGAGTCCAGTGCCTGGGGCATTTGGCAGTGACAGTGTGTTCTGGGCAGTCGCTGTGTGTGAGCAGTACTGTATTGGGAGCTGTGCTAAGCATGCTTCTTTGAAGTTCCAGCGGGAAGAATAGTCAGTCTACCGCTGAGCCTCTTTATTATTGAATGGTTTAGAACTTTTCCTCCTATTCAGGGAGAGCCAAAATTTCAGGTATTGTGCCTGTTTCAATTCCTCCTCAGCTTACAGTTACTGTGATGGATCTGTAATTATAGAATCTCAGACTTTATTGCTCTGGTGTGAAGAGAAATGTCCCTCTAGCTTAGCAAACCCATGAAATTGGCTGGTGAAACATCCCTTGTAGTGTCTGAGGGAGCTAGGATGGTTATTGATTTCAGAAGTGGGTCACTGACTTTTCAGGGAAGATCAGCCCTGAAACTTTATTTTGTTTTTATCACAAGCATTAGTTTCATCAGATACATTCCTGCTGTAAAAGGAGACAAAGGTGGAATTAGAAACATACATGGGTGGGCTACTTTTGTATGTTACGCAGGGTCATTAATTTGAATGTTTCTATTTTCATGGTCCCACGCGTGCATTTCTTCTTCTCTGCAGTCTTTCTAAACAATTCCACAATGCAAATCCCTTCCTCCTTCCTGTCACCTTCGTATCGTGAAACTTCCTCAAGCAGTGCATTTATCATGATGAGCTGTAATGATCATATGTCTTCCAGGATTGAAAAAATCTTTTAATGTTTTTGAAATTGGGATGCTTCTTAATGTGACTGTTGCTCCCTTTTTCCTTGAAGCCATTTGGGATGGATTTTCTGTCACTTGCAAATGAAAGCATTATTAAGTCCCAACAGCATGGCAGCTACCCCCAGCTTCCTCCGTCTCAGTGTTTCTGGTCTCGCCCTCGATGCTCCCTGATTGCCAGCCCCGGTGCTTCCTGCCTTTCCTGCCCTTCTTACCTCCCTTTATAGATCCATTCTGATCCTTTTCTCTCTGCCAGCAGCCTCTGCCTTTCCAATGTCCACCAGTCAAGCCACACTGTCTTCTCTCTGCTTGTCCCTTCACTCAGGTTTGGGCACCCCGATCATGGTTGAGGAATCTGTGAGATCCCACTCTTAGCTTCTTGCCTGTCGGGATCCGACCTTATCTCTAGGTGGCTGAAGCGCCTGCCCTCGGTTCCCCTCCAGATTATAAGCGTGGCTGGGACAGGAGGGGCAAGTATGCACCGTCATCTGCAGGCCCCTTTTCCAGAAGCACTGCCTTTTCAGTACTTCTTAAAATGTTTTATTTATTTATTCTGAGAGAGAGAGAGAGTGCGCATGAATGGGGGAGGGGCAGAGCGAGCAGGGGAGAGAGAATCCAAGCAGGGTCCGCGCTGTCAGGACAGAGCCCGACGCGGGGCTCGAACTCATGAACCGTGAGATCATGACCTGAGCGGAAATCCAGAGTCAGACGCTTGACCGACTGACCCAACCAGGCGCCCCACCAAAACTTTTTAAAGAAAGATAAATTGCTGACATAATGTCATTTATAATGTCATAATATCATAGGTGAAAATGCCTGAGATCATGCTTTAGGAAACAGGACCGTGAGACACCCAGGGAAGACCCTCTCCTGTCCTCACTGACCTCATTTTGGTAGAACTCAGCTGATTGTACGACTGTCCCAAGCATGAGCCCTGCCATTCCTCCTTGCTCTCCAGTCTCTACCGAAGCCTTCTTTCTAACTTCAGACACAATTTGTGTCACCAAGAATATTATTCAGGTGGGCCCTAAGTCTGTGGCGCTGTTTAGGTTGGTCCCATCTTCCTCACCGAAGTGGACTTTTGACTCTCTCTGTTGTTATGTCCAACTTCCTACCGTTCCCACTTGTCTGCACACACAGGTAGGACACGCATCCCCTTGTGTTCGACATGTGACTCTAACACTCAGATCCCATGTCTCTCCGCTCTGCCGTCCTGTCTTCCACTGTAGGGACGAGGGGCCTCATGCCTCTGATTCCGTGAGCAGCCTCTTATTCTTCACCCCAAACTATCAGATAGAATAGGACATTTCCCTACCTCCTGGTTTTGCCTGGTAGTTGCATATTCTGTTTATGGCTCACTACTCCTTCTTCCTTGCTTGGTGCTTTCCATAAATATTGCCAGATTCCATTTGCAAGTTGGGAGCTGTAGCATCCAGTCCTGGAAGCTCCAGATCCCGCTTAATTGATGGTTCTGCCTGAGAAGCCAGCAACCCTGGGTGTATGTTCTCTGGCATTTGACTGAGGAAAGGCATGCACTCGTCCTAATAAGGTTGAGAAAAAGCAGCTTTCTTGAGTCAAAATTAAAAAGTGCCATTGCAGGGACATCGCGGTGGCTCAGTCGGTTGAGTGTCTGCTCAGGTCATGATCTCACGGTTCCTGACATTGAGCCCCATGTCAGGCTCTGCACTGTCTATGCGGAGCCTGCTTGGGATTCTCTCTCTCCCTCTCTCTCTCCCTCTCTCTCTCCCTCTCTCTCTCCCTCATTCTTTCCCTCTCTGCCCTTTCCCCACTCGCACTGTCTCTCTCAAAATAAACATAAATAGACTTAAAATAAAATAAAATGTGTCATTTCAAACACCATTCAGAGAAGTGTTCCTTATACAAAGCCCGTTTTACTTATGTTACATGCTCTACTAAGCAACCATTATTGATTTTGCACTAATAGTTCATACATTACCTCAACAAATATTTATTGACTGGCTGCTATATATTAGATACTGAGCCAGATACAGGGAATTGAAATAGACCAAGAAGGATTGAGTCTCTGCTCTAATTATGTTGAGTTTTGACAGCTATTTATTATATTGTGTATGTTATTAGGACAGGCTGTGAGCATGAGCAGCGGAGAGGCAGAGAGAGGGAGACGTAGAATCCGAAGCAGGCTCCATGCTCTGAGCTGTCAGCACAGAGCCCGACGCAGGGCTTCATCTCACAGACCGTGAGATCATGACCTGAGCCGAAGTCGGACGCTTAACTGACTGAGCCACCCAGGTGCTCCAGGACGAGCTGTATTTCAAAACTTCTCTTTAAAAGGAAGAAACAGGGATGGATATATTTTTATGCGTGCAGAGTGCATCTGAGAACAATGCTATGCCTATTTCTCTGGGCCGTGACCTATCAGTTGCAAATACAGAATTGTGGTCTTGGTGATCAGAGTGATTACACAAATGAGGTGTTCGGTGTTGTTTTTCATGTCACTGGTTTGTACGAATCGACACATTCTCTGCAACCTAATGTTAATAATATGCTTATGCTGATTCTTCGGTTTTACATGATCTCTTACATGTCACCTGTGGAGTGGAAGGTTATAAAAATCGCATATATATTCAATTTAAATATCACATGGGGGTGGGGTCCGACTGAGTGGTTCAGTTGGTTAAGCATCTGACTCGGCTTGGGTCATGATCTCATGGTTCGTGGGTGGGAGCCATGCGTCAGGCTCCGTGCTGATGGTGCAGAGCCTGCTTGGGATTCTTTCTCCCTTTCTGTATGCCCCTCCCCTGCTCTGTCTCTCTCTCTCAAAAATAAATAAATATTTAAAACATCAAATTGGATACATAAATGCGTGTGTATTTGTTTTTGTATATATATATATATATTTAAATTTGTGTATGTATGTATATACATATATATGACTTTATTTTAAGAGGTCATCAAGAACTTAAGCAGTTCTTAAATAAGCAGTTCTTAAGCAGTTTATATATGTGTGTGTGTGTGTGTGTGTGTGTGTGTGTGTGTGAGAGAGAGAGAGAGAGAGAGAGAGAGAGAGAGAGAGAGAGGGAGACAATTTTTGGTGTATTGTAATGGCCAGTTTCCTTCCTCACTGGGCTGCAACCATAATGGAGAATTATGAAAGTGAGGCCTAAGGATAGGCAAAGCTACAAGTCACTGTATTTTGTTTTGTACTTTAGAAGATAGGATCAAGAACAGGGTGGGGCACTGTCTTGAAGAGGGTGGGACATGTGAGGGAAGGAAATAACTTTAGGTGTGGCCGCATATGCATGGGATGCATTTGTTAGTTTGGTGTGAGGGTCAAGGAAGTTAAAGTCTAAAAGTCTTAAGTTGAAGCCATTGACTAAAGCCAAAGGAAGATGAGGAGAATTCTAGAAATTTCTAGCAATTCTAAAGTAAAAGATAAAAAGGGACCTTCCTGAAGAAAAGGAAAAGGGGAGAAAGTGATTTGATAAGCAATGTTTAGAAATCATCAATCTCTACATTACCTAATACATATCAAAGTGTAGTTTCTGGCTTGAGCTGGTCTCAACTACCCAGATGTTAACAGCAAAGAAAAATCATTGATAGATGCATTTTGGGTTGTAAGTTTATATGCCAGGTCACCTTCCATTTTCTCAAATATGTTTTACCCACAGTGTCAGCATTTTGGCTAATGGCCAGTCACTCAGACCAAACCCTGGAATCATCTAGACTCTTCTCCTCTCTTTGCCTCACTATTGCATGCAACCTGTCAGTAATCCTGACAGTTCTCCCTTCAAAATATGTTTATAAGCTGATCCTTTTTCATCACCTGTTCCCAAGGACTGAAGCTACAGATAAAAGATTACATCAAGGCATTGACTGTTGGGTATAGATCAAGGCCATCAATAGAACTTTCTGCAGTGATGGAAATCTACACTTTTACTATCCACTTCAGTAGCCACTGGCCACATGTGGCTATTGAGCACTAGAAATGTGTACACTGCAACTAGTAAACTGGCTTCTTAATGTTATTGAGACTTAAATAGCTATATGTTGGTAGAGGCTACCATATTGGACAGTGCAAGTCTAGCTAATGAAATAAGTTTTGAGTCCCACAGTATGCAAGGGATTTGGAGATTCTGGAATTTGAAGTAGGTGGGACCTGCAGCCTGGGAGAAGAAAGAAACAGGTCTCTATGACAACACAGTGTGAGGGCCTGGGTAGTGACAGAATGAGAGGGCACTTGAAAGGATGAGAGGTCATGGGTTATAGACAGAGGGTAGCCAGTTCAAGAGGAGCAATGACCTCATCATGGCCAAAGGGGCTTATTGCTGAATCAGAGAGGAGGAATCAAGTAACAGTGGCATAAGAAGACTAGGTGGCTCATTGAATTAGATGATGGTGTGACACCAGAATCCATCAGTTAATTTTTTGAAGATGGCCATATCTGATGTCAAAGTCTGTTGGTTTGCAAACTGGAGCCCATACTCAAGGGCAGGGAGAGACTGAAGAAGGCAGCAGACCACTCTAGACTGGTAGGTGGCAGGTTTAATAAACAAGAGAACTTATTTACAAGGCTCACCTTGGGTGGCTATGGGACAAGTAGATTTCTGTACTGCCCACTGGCCAGAATCTTAAAAGTTTCTATAGGCCTTAACTGGGTTCAGTCACATACCTTAACACCACATTTCTACCACCAGGCTATATTCTTAGAGAAACTTCTGGGAGTGGGGAAGGTGAGCAGACACGCATTCATTCCAAGGACAGGGGAGGGAGTATGGAGCCTGTAGTTGGCCGGATCCAGCTTAAGGGTTAACTGGTTTTCAAGAACTATTTAAGTTCTTGATGACCTCCTCCAGTAAAGTCATCAGTTGCTGGGCAGCAGTGACTAAAGAAGGAACGAGTTTGAATACTTACAAAATGTAAAATAAGAATTTTATTTTCTTTTTGTGTGATGGAGGTCAATAAAAGATAGCGTTGAATGTGGTCCTTGAATTGAGAGCAGGAGAATTTGGCCTTCTAAAGTGCACATAAGATTACAACATGTACGTTTATATCCCAAACTCATGTTTGGGAAATGAAAGTTTAGAATATTTATTTGGACCTCATGAAATCTTATTACTTATGGTCATAAGAGTTCATATTGGGAAGGATGCTCTGTATATGAGGGCTGCCTGCTTTTGGTATTTTTCTCATCCCAGCCAACTTTGCTGAATTTCTTGTTGCACGATCTGTGAAAGTCCCATGGAGGTTCTTAAGATAGTGTTTTGTTCCATAGGCTTACTTCACACCAGTGGGGCACAGCCCTCTTACAAGCTTTGGTTTTTCCAGGTTGCTGATTTGAAGCAGCACATGCCTTTTCCTGACACCTGTAGTTCATCTTGGAAGTAGGTATCCGCAGAGAGCTATACGTGCCATTACTGGCCTGCTAACATCAGTTCCCCGGTGCCCCCATACTCGCCTCCCGGGGGAGGTTAAGAGAAAGAAGCTGAGAACATCCAACCCCAGGCTGCCATAATAAGATGCCACAGACAGAGGGGCTTCAGCAGCAGAAATATATTTTCTTACAGTTCTAGAGGCCAGAAGTCCAAGATCGAAGTGTTGGCTTATGCTTTTGCTGAGAATGCTCTTTTTGGCTGCTCGCTTCTCTCTGTGTCCTCACAAGGTGGAAAGAGCTCTGGTCTTTTCCTCTTTTTTGTAAGGGCAACAGTTCCACCCTTAGAAGCCCCACCCTTGTAACTGCATTTAACCTAAATTACCTCCCTGAAGGCCCCATGTCCAAATATGGTCACCTTGGGCATTAGGGCTTCAGCATATGGATTTGGGGCAGAGGTGGGGCCAGGGATGGGGGTATGAGTCAACACAGTTGAGTCTGTAACACTCATGCATGCGCAGGTATAGCACAGCACGACTTGTGGTTTTGTATTTTCTGGACATAGAACTTGTTAGTACCAAGTTCTGCTAGTGAACAAACCCACTAACATGTGACAGTATCTGTCCCTCATTATTGTCCCTTTTTCTCATGTCGAAGATGCTTCCGTCTAAAATGTAGTTTAGGTATTTGCCGATTAGCATGTGACTAGCGATAGAAAGACTTCCTACACAGTCGTTGTATAAAGAGAATAAGAGGTGTTGTACGTAGGATCAAGAAATCTGTAGGAAAATCTGCACTGTACTTGTTGCCAAAGAGAAAAAAAATCAAAGGGATGCATTTTTCTATATCAAATTGGTAAAAGCAGGAGAAGACAATAGAGGCCAGTCTTGTTCACATTGCGGGGAGGGGACATTCTCATGGGCAGATATGTTGAACCAGCCTGGCGGCAGGGAAACTCGTTCTGGCTCTCCAAAGTCTGAAACCTGCACTGGTTCCTCATTCCATCCACACCACTTTATCTATTGAAAATGTCACAGACATAACAGTAGGGTAAAAGTTACAAATAAGAGATAGTAAATTATGATGCCTTATGAATACTAAGTATTCGTGACATTTGAAAACTGTAGAATAATTTTTGTTGACGTAAGACACAGTTCATGCTATGATGGTGAACAAAGCTTAAAAACACATCGAGAATATTACATTAGGACTCCATTATGTAACACTCGTTACGTAGAATGTGTTCAATCAGAAAAAAACATTCTTTCAGAGAAGCCTAAACCGATACGCCAACGTAAAGACACTTATCTCCGGTGGCAGAATTACTGAGGATGCCTCTTCCTTGGTGTTGGGTTTTTTTTTCCCTTTCTTATTGTCTCTCTACATTTTCCAGATTTCCTGGATTTAACACAGAATATCCCCTCATTTTGGTGGATTAGTTCTAATTAAAACTAAAGCACTTGGCGATTTACTGCCAAGTCAGAAGGCTTAAAGCTTTTTACACTTACCATTAGGCAGTCCACAGCTTGGTTGCGGTAGTCTTCACGTGGCCCCGCCTCTCGTCTTGTGCTGTGAGCTAAAAGGATTAGCAGTGGAGGTCCGGCAGTCTTACTCATGCACAGGGATGGCCAACGGTCGAATTAGATCTGGGTGTGAAAAATCACAAGCCATAGAAATGATACCCAGTCATTTCCATTCAGGCACAATGGCTAGCCTTGACTCTGGATGGTGGGCCTTGAAGGCCTTGAAGCATTCACTTTTTTTCTGTCGTTGCTGTAAGGAGAAAGGGGGGGAAGTAAACAGACTTAATTATTCCTTACAGTGTGTGGGTCAGAGTTGTCCGGTGCCTGAAGATTTACCTTGATTGAATGCCTATTAAATCCCATATTTTATTATGACAGGTTACCCTCCTACTTTTTTTTTTTTTTCAACGTTTTATTTATTTTTGGGACAGAGAGAGACAGAGCATGAACGGGGGAGGGGCAGAGAGAGAGGGAGACACAGAATCGGAAACAGGCTCCAGGCTCTGAGCCATCAGCCCAGAGCCTGACGTGGGGCTCGAACTCACAGACCACAAGATCATGACCTGGCTGAAGTCGGAGGCTTAACCGACTGCGCCACCCAGGCGCCCCACCCTCCTACTTTTAAGAGTAACATTTTAGAGAAATTGGTGTGTAGACTAGCATTTATGAGGCAGCACCACAGGTAATGGGAAATAGGCCAATGCATCACAGGACTCTAAAATAGGAATAAAGAGGGAGAAAACCCGGGTTCTAGGTCCAATTATATAAATAACTTAGAGACTTTAGACAATTTCTTTGTCAAAAAATATATTGATAATAATGCTGGTCCAAAACCTAGATTCACATGGGCCTGACAAAATTTGGAAAACATGAAAGTTAAAATAATTTAAAATATGTAAGACTCATCCTTTCCCATCTTGAGGGCATCCCCTTTGGAAGAGGTAGAGTCCCCTTTGGACGCCAGTGACATGGATACAGGTGGAGATGCAAGGCCGGGGAAGGGGGGTGACTTTGCATGTAAGAACTTCCATTTTCCTTTCTTCTTGCTTTCTGCCCTCCCCCCCCTCCTTCCCCCATTCTCACACTTTTCCTAATTAGAAGGGCTTGGCTTCCAGGCTCTGTTACCTGGGCACAACATGTTGATCTGTTTATCTAAATCCTTGTAATTATAAGGCTTGATCAAACAGGATACTACGTGTGAAAGCAAGTGGAATATAAAACTGTGCTTTATTATTACCTTCTCAACCCCACCACCATAATTATTTAAATCACTTTCTTTCATCTTGTTAGTCTCCATCACCTAAAATACCTTCTGCTTTTTAGCCGTGGTTACGTTTTGCCAAACTATGTTTAACTTGATCTTTACTCTTTTCTCGAATCTTGCTTGCAGATACTATTTTCCCGAAACCTCCTATAAATTCTGTTTGTAACCGATTTATCTTTCCAGTGCTATTCTAATCGTCGTTGATATTATTATTACAATTTTTACTTAAAAAATGACAACAAATCAAAACTAATTTGGAAAGTCCAGTGAAAAAATTAGATGACCACCTTTTTCATACATTTTAAGGAACATTCTATAATAGAACCTGTTTCAGATAGCATAGCCCTAGTTAATAACTGCTAGCAAATATAGGTAATATCACAGTGCAAGGGTTCCTATGAAAATGATGTTGTTGACTGGAAAACCCAGGCTGCTCAGATACAGTAGAACAGGAAATACTCTAACATTCACACAGCACTGGTTCCCGGAGGGGCATGTGATATGATAGTTGGAGGCAAGAAAACCACCTTTATTTACTCCCAGACTTTTATTTGAATAGTGATTTTGTAGTGCTCTGGTAAAAATTGTTATTGGTTAATTATTTCCCCTGCTGATGAGCACTGCTAGATTATATATATAATAAGTACTTTAGTCTTATTTATTTGTTAGGGAAAGATAACGGGAAAAAATAACTTTTGGGATGATGTTTTTAACCTGTACAATGGTATCCATTTATGAATTGAGCTGATGTTATTTGAGTTTCTTCTTTCTTTTATAAACTCAGAAAAAATAAACTGTGGCAAATGAGCCTTGGCAGCTTTAAAAAGCTTTCATCTGCCGTAGGTCACAGAGAGGGAACTTGGTAAATATTTGTGGAGTGGGCTAGGTATTTAGTATTCACAGTACTAATCTTCTTATGTTAATTCGTGAATTCCCTTAATTATTTCTAAATTATTGATCATTTATTTTTGTGATTTCCTTATAAAGGGGAATATTGAATAGATTTTCTTTGAGATGGAAATACACCAATACACAAGCAATAAAATTATGTAAAACAGAAATAAAATAGTAGATCAGCTGGCTTTTTTTTTTTAAAAAAGACTCAGTACTTCATTTCTTTACTCTTTTTTTTCTTTCTTCTTTTTTTTTTTTTTTGCTTCTTATTATTTCTTCTTCCTCTTACTTCAAATACAAAACAGAAAATTGTGAGTGTATCTTAGAATTTGGTTGGAGTGATAAAGGAGAAATGATTCTGTTTACTTGTATTGTTTCCTATTCTATAATGATGTCATGTGCCTTCTCTGTAGTTCATAATTTTCATTTTTCCCAAGGGGAATGCTTAAGGTTCCTGACAGTTGTATCTGTTTGCCATGGTGACATCTCACATTGCATTAAACGTGTCCCTCTGCATTGCAGGAGCTATGCCTGTCCCAGACCAGCCTTCGTCAACCTCAGAGAAGACCAGCTCCCTGAGCCCTGGCCTGACCACCTCCAATGGGGATGGCTCAGAAACCGAAACCACCTCCGCCATCCTCGCCTCGGTCAAAGAACAGGTAGAAACATTCCACTTTTGTGACCTACTTATGGGAGCACTTTAGAACTTGTTCTTTCAGATGAACCCATGATGACTCAGCTACATTGGAAGAAACTTACGATTTTCTGGCCAAATGTTGGTTTCTAGTATAAAAATATTAAAATTGGGTTATAATTGCCATTGGAGAGTGGATTAATATGTTTTATGTTTTTCTTCATGATTTAGGCACTTTTCGTTGAGAAATATTCCACAGGGGGTAAAAAACAAACAAACAAACAAACAAACAAACAAAAACACTTGACAGTCAAAATTCCCTATATGGGTGAAGTTTTGGAAGATTTGGTGATGGACCTTTTATTTAATACTGCTAAATGCTGAGGCCAAATAATTGGTCTTTAGAAAAGATAAAGTCTAATCAACAATCAAAATATATCCACAAGTGTAAAAAATTAGTATGTGTGACAGCAGATGAATTCTGTGTTGGGTCAAGGCGAATTCGTCTTTCCAGTATCTCTGAGATAGATCTGGAAGAAATGTGTTTTAGAACTTTCCCTGTAAAACTAATTAAAATCTGAATGCTTCTTCCCCCGACATTACTTTGCCTTAAAATGAATAAGTAAATAAAGTCTGAAGTCTTAGATTAAAACAACAACAACAACAAAAAAACTGTTTCAGAAAAGGTATGTTTCTTGTAAATAAAGGGTGGCAAATAATCAAAGAAAGCTGGAAAACCAAGATTTTTTTCTCACTTCTTTTAGCATGTGCTAGAATATAAATCATAATTTTTTAAAGAAATTGAAAAAGCATCCTGTGTTTGGTTTATATGATTCAGGGATGCTGAATAAGCAGCAGAAGTGGCCAGGCTATCAATGGAGTAGCTGAGGAAAGATCCATTGACAGAAGGGATCGATGATGCTCTCAGTCAAAATGTGCCCTCGGGTCAGGAAGTGTATGACTAAGTGGGTACACAAAGCAAAGTTGAATAGAGTAATTGGATAATCTGGTTTTTGAAAATGGTCTGTAAGCAGGAAATTGAGGCACAGGCCGTATTCCTTGATGAGTTTGCTACCAAAAGCACACTCATGAGCGTGCTGACTCTTTTTAAGGAGTAATTGAAGAAAGGAACGAAGGTTCATGCCAGTTCCCGTACTCAAGATAGTGCTTTGTTAAAGTTGGTCTATGCCATGGTTTCTTACTCAGGTATGATCTGGAAGTCTTTGGGCCAGTAACATTGGACTAGTGACAAAATATAAAACAGGAGGAATAAACTGAACAAGAAAATGACAAGACCTGTCTGATGAAAAGTATAGCATTTTATCAGAAGACATAAAGTAATTAGGAATAAATGGCAAGGTATGCTATGATCCATAATAATATCACTTTCTCCCAAATAAAGGTATAAACTTCAGGCTATGGTAATAAGGATCTTACGGCTGATTGTCTCTTTGACAAACTGGGATAAACTATTGTAAAAATTACATGGGAAGGATAAGTATACGAGAGTTACAAGGAAATTTTTGGTAGAGAGATTTTACCTTACCAAACATACTCATCACTATAGTATCCAGTGGGTCCAAAATGTTCTCTCTGTAGGACATAACTGAGGGTTCAGAAACACAAGGACACATTCAACATAAAATCGTAGAAAAAATAGGCCAAGAGAAAATATGTGCCAAAAATATGATGAAGTGTTGATACAGTTAGTATATTAATGCTTCCTAATGTTGATGAGAGAAAAAGAAATACAGAATAGAAAACTAGGCGAAAAATATGAACAACAATTCACAGAAGAAAAATGCAAAAGACCAATGAATACATGCAAATGTTTTATACTCTACTGATCAGGGATATAAAATTCAAGATAGAAATGATTTTCTTTAATCTACCAAACAGACAAACATTAAAAAATAGTATATATTGTAATCTACCTAAGGGTTAAGGTTTGAGGAAATTCACATTCTTTGTCACTTCATATGGAAATGTGTATTGCTGTAACCTTTGTTTAAAATGAAATGTTGCTATGAATTGGCATTTATAGTGTCAGTAGCCTTTGATTTGTCGTGCCTAGACATAGATAGTATAGAAATGGGTGACCTAGATCATAAGGTTTTATGTATATGGGTGTTTATTGAAAAATTATCTAGGATAGAAAAAATAGAACAATAATGATAAGTTGAAAAGCAAGGTGTATCTTTTTTAATGTTTATTTTTGAGAGAGAGAGTGAGAGAGCACGAGTGACTGGAGGAGGGGCAGAGAGAGAGAGAGAGAGAGAGAGAGACACAGAATCCGAAGCAGGTTCCACGCTCTGAGCTATCAGTACAGAGCCCGATGCGCTGCTCAAACTCATGAACCGCGAGATCATGACCTGAGCCGAAGTCGGATGCTTAACCAACTGAGCCACCCAGTTTCCCCAAGGTGTATCTTTTATATAAAAGCTATATCCTTTTTATGTAGTTATTAATAAAATGAGTTGGAGCTATATATTATATCTTTGAAAAATTGCATGAGGACTTTAAAAAACAACATAATAAATATTTTTGTTTATGTTTATGAACATCTAGAAAAGTGTAGGAGGAAATAAATCAAACTATCAACATTGGTTACCATATGTGTTTCCGATTAGATGGAGGTAGAGTATAGGGAAGACAATCAAAAATGAGAGAAAGAATTGGGAGGTTGGAATAGATATTAGTTGGATACTAGGAGATGCTACTTCTGCTGAGATAGTGATGTTTGTAGTCGAGAGAGTGGATAAGCTGCTTGAAGCAAAAATACATTGCTATAAATAACATGGCCTCTCCAAATCCTTGGTGAGGATTTAATAAAAACGTATTGTGAAGAGTTTTTTCAAATAATTAAAATAAGTCCAGCATTCATTTTTGGATGGCAAAGGTTAGATTCTTTGTGGCAGGAAACTAATGTGAACAGGTGTGAGAGTCTGTCCTGGAAGCCGAGTAGAGGATCTGGAAGCCTCCGCATCAGAGGCTCAGGCATCATCAGGTCCTGTGGGCAGCATGTGCCCATGTTAAGGCCAGATCCACCAGCAGCCAGGTCCATGGACTTCCTTGGGTGGCCTGGTGCAAACAAGCAATTGTTTTCTTCACTGAAGATTTTCGTCCTAAATTATTTTTAAGGTTTGCATCATTTCTTTTCCTGAGGTCTAGGCTATTATCTATGGAGCCAAAGCTAAGTTAAATATATCTGAAAAAAAAATTAGCTGAGATGAAAGAAAACTGACTTTGGCCATTAAATGTCTTTTATGATTTTTAATAATTATGTACATAACATTTATAAATATGTTCATTTGACTATTGCTTGCCGGGTCCTCTTTGGTGCTAATGGGAAATAGCTTTCCTGACTAAAAGTCCTATTTATTAAGTTAGAAAGTTTGAAGGAAGAAATTTTATGGCATCACTCTTATGTGCTACCCCAGTGCTGTCTCCTTGGACATCAGTTCTGCAGGAGAGAAGTCATTCTTTATCACAGCAGGCATATGTTCTGAGCTCACTGCCAAGTGATAGGTTTCATAATTTATTTACTCATTCATTAAATGTATTGAGCACTTTATATATGCAAAGTACAATAACGATGAAAGAAATACATGTATAAAGAACACTCAGTTTGACAGTTTATTGGAATAAGTTGTTATGGAGAGTAATAATGTAAGTTTTTAGACAGGCAGTTAACATTGCATAGAAATAAATTCTGGTTTATAACCATAGAATGAACTTAAGTCATGCCAAGCCCTATGTCATGAAATGTGTCCACATGACATGTATGGCATGACTAAGATATTTGTAATCTGAGTCCTAGAGACCTTGAACCCAAGCAGTCATGGGTTACTCCATGAAAAGGTGTTCATTGATTTATTTCTTTGTTCTAATTTCCCATCTTGATTGCTTTTAGCTGGTAAATTTTACACTTTCATATTAACATAAATAGAACCATGATTTATGTTATACTCTATGGGTAATTTTCTGTATTTCAGACACATCTGTCTCATTTCCAAGTTATCAAGTTTCTCTATGGGGCATTAAGAGAGAGGGACCTAATTCCTATTTCCTCTCCTGTAAACAAGCGTCCTTCATCAGAAAGGGGGGGGGTGGATGGAGGACAGGCATGTGATGACTTCGTTCATGTGATTTGGATACATAACTTAGAGGGGGTGATTGATAGCCATTCATTATATATAGCAGCCCCAAACATGGGGTGTCTTAAAGGGGTGAGAACAATGAAGGGATTCTTTTTTAAGGATGGTAGGTATCCCTATGATGATGGCAGTGACTTATAGAAAGTGAAATTTATGACGCTTGAAAGGGGGGGAAATAACAGGGAGAAAAGTTACTGGGTAGATGAGAGTGAATGGATCTAGTGCATCAGAGAAAAGAATGGCTTTTGGAACAAAGACAGTTCATCAATGAGAATGCAAAAGAGGCAAAGTACATGGTCTCAGGTCACCCGATGGCTTGGTGTTGGAAACTGCGGTATTTCTTCCCCTCTCTTCAGATGAGCACAGTCATCTTGCTTGAGTTGGACTTGTTTGGAGTTAGCTGGGCTAAGCAGAGGTGGGGAGGGGAGGCATTGGAGATGAGGGATGCAAGACAGCCATTATAATGATGGATCTTGGAAGTGACATAGAGTGGAAGCGGGGAAAGAGAAATTGTTAGTGACAATGCATTCGCAGTGAGTGTGCAGATGGTGATAGCTTGAGAGCTGTGTGCTCAAAATCAAGAATTAGAAAGTCATGATTGTTAATGTTTAGACCTAGGTTGTGACTCTTTGAGATGAGATCAAAATGAGAAAAGAGAGCAAAATTTTTTTGACTCTGGGAAAGGTGGTGGGGAGTCATGACAATGCCAGGACAGTGGTCTCCAGGAGAAGGGACAGTGCTCGCATCGCCCATGTGGAGGGGTGTGACTGTGAGAAGCACAATAATGTTCGCTTGTGGTTGCCTAAGAGTAGTAGTCCTGGTGTTTGCCCATGTGTTTTCATTGTTTTTAATTGTCACAGTGCTGGTCTACACAATTAGATAAGAATTTATATTCGTTTACACTATGTAACCTTGTCTTTGTATTTTGCCTTAAATCAACATGGACTCCTGTGCTCTTAAGAAAACCATGACTTTCCTAAAAATATATTCATTTTGAAAGAATATTTCTTTTCCTTCAGGTAACTGTTGTTTCATTTGATCATCACACAATTCCAACGCTGGCATCCAAATAGTCTTCTTGTATAAGCTAGGAAATTACGGGGCATTTTAAAGACCTTTAGAACTCATATAGTTCATTGATCTTTGTAAATTATGACTCAGATAAATGTGTTTTTTGTAATAATTCAACCAGTGAAGTACATTTAAAAATGAATAGGTTACATAGAAATTGTAGGCATATAACAGTATATGCCAGTGTCACATTTCATTGTATTTTTCAGTAGTGTTTATCAAATGCCAACACTGTGCTTAGAACTAACCTTCCCTGGGTGATACACAAATCTGAACTCTGACTTCTACTATTTAGCAGTGAAGTTAGAAGACAAACATATATAGAAATGTATAAAATATTTAAAACTTACAGACAAAAATTTAAGGAAACTTTCTAGTCAATTTACTTAAAAACTCCAAGTAATTTATACTAATAAGAACATTCCTTAACTTGACAGTATTTATAACCCTAGACACTATTGCTACAGTAATTTCTCTTGTTTATTTTTTTGTTTTGTTTTTTGTTTTTTGTTCTTACTTTGCACAAGGATTGCAATCATGTTCTTGATTTTAGAGGAAATTTTTGGTACCATTATTTCAAATACTGATTATTTTCTAGGTGGCAAAACAGAAGATTTCTTGCTTTTAATCACTTTTGTTATTATTCTTAATAGAGGGGAAAGTAGGAGTGAAGACACTTCTGACCTCCCACTATGGGCAAAGCTACTGCACAGAGTACTTTATACATGGTATGTCCTGTGAAGGCACGAAACAAGCATTTTAAAACATTCATTCTTCTTACACAGAATCTAAAGAAATCTTGATATTTTACATTGATTCATGGTGAGGATAGCATGCCTTTATTTTTATTTAGTTTCTTTTATTTATAATTAAAAAAATTTTTTTAATGTGTATTTATTTTTGAAAGAGAGTGAGAGAGTGGGGGAGGGGTAGTGAGAGAGGGAGACACAGAATCAGAAGCAGGCTCCAGGCTCCGAGCTGTCAGCACAGAGCCCGACACGGGGCTCGAACTCAGGAACTGCGAGGTCATGACCTGAGCCGAAGTCGGACGATCAACTGACTGAGCCACCCAGGCGCCTCTATTTATAATTTTTAAACTCCATTAGCTCTGTATAAAAAGCATATGACTGGGAAAGAGCACATTATAAAATCCTCCTTTAATTAGTCTTTGTTCTGTGCCACATGTCATTGCCAAGTCTTTCAGCATTGGTAGTGTTACTGTAATGTGGAACAGTAGTTTCTGATAACATGATGTGAAAAATGACCTGTGATGATTAATCACTTTCCAAACTATGTCTTGGGAAAGCATCTTATGAAAGTAATGACACAATTATCATCCATGAAAAAGAGGAAATTAAAACACCTTTAGGAAAGGTCAAGAAGATAGGGAAGGATTATCTGCAAAGACTAGTGAACTTTATATTCATGTAGTCAGAGAAAAAAGAATTCTATGTATCAAAGTGCCACAAGTGGAACTCTTTCCATATATTAAAATTAAAATGAGAATTGCTCGATGATTTTGAATTTATTTCTTGTTTCAAGCCAGATGTAGATTGAAAATGGGGGGAGAAAGCACATTTTCCCCCTTGCTTTCATTGTTAGAACATAAACCATGGTAGGAACAGTCATGACCTTTTTCGAGATGTGAACTGCGCTATGAAGTTGCAAGCCAGGAGTCTACAGATCTGGGTCCTGGTAGAGGGTGTGGTTTGGAAGAAGGAAGGACAGATCCTGGAGTCAGCAAGGATCAGAAAGCCTTGTGGATGGATATCACATGCACAGACATGGTGCAGACAGGCTGACCAGACTAGGTGTTTAGATTCACAGCAACCTAAAGAAGGAAATTAAGTGGTGTATGTAGCAGTGTGGAGCTCCAGGTAGGAAGGAAGGGGAGTGGTCAGGTGGCAGGGGGTTAATGGAACTTGCTGGGTATGAAACAGTCTATTTCTTTGTGGATCCTGGATCTGTTACATCGCAAAAATGATGACTGAAGCCTGAGAGAGCGGAGCAACGAGTGTCCTAAACCGCTTGTCTAAGGTCTTGGGAATTGGCGCTAGGAGTTCTAGTCACTGGTGAATATTCTGGAAGTGTGGATGGGTCATCTCCCTCCCTTCCTCCTCCTGCCTGCCATGCTCTTTTGTGTATATTCTGTTCTTGCCTGTAAGTTATTTTGAATTTTTCCCTTAAAATTTGACTTTGTAACGCTTCTCAAGACACACGTATACTTATCTACCTTTTTAATCACCCCAAATTCTAAGAATTAATTCGTTTGGATGCTGTCTGTTCTGTTCCCTTTGAAGCTATTAGGAGTTGGGTTTTTCAGGGACTGGAGGCTATGATGGGAAAAGTAAAAATGGACTAAGCTTTTATATGCTAAATTAGAAGATAAGCTCTTAGGGGCGCCTGGGTGGCTCAGTTGGTAAGGCGTCCGACTTCAGCTCAGGTCATGATCTCACAGTCTGTGAGTTTGAGCCCCACGTTGGGCTCTGTGCTGACAGCTGGGAGCCTGGAGCCTGCTTCAGATTCTGTGTCTCCCTCTCTCTCTGCCCCTCCCCTGCTCATGCTCTGTCTCTCTCTGTCTCAAAAATAAATGAAAACATTAAGAAAAATTTAAAAAAAGAAGGTAAGCTTTTAATATGTGGGGTTTTGTAACATGACATTATAGTGCCTTTCTAATGCCTCTTTTATATTTATCATTAGAATTCATTGCTAAATATTCATATGTGAAATCACATTGAACATTTTAATATGATATTTTATAAAGTTTCTATGAATTTTCCATTATAAAGTAATTCATACACATTGTAAAAAAGTTTAAAAACGCAGAAAGGAATGAAGATTAAAAATTTTATTTGGGAGTCATATTGCAGCTAGAGATTGTTGCAAATATTTGGGAAGGGCCCTTCTAAGATTTTTATATGAATATATAATTATTTATACAACATTTTTATTTTCCTTTATAAATTTTTTATACTTCCTCGTATACTTAATATTATAGTAAGACTATTTTTCATATCACTATTGTATTAAAACCTAAACAGATACACTGTGAGTTAACATTATAATTTTATTGAACCTTTCCATCTTTGTTGATCTCCTAGGTTGATTCAATTTTCTCAGAATGAAACAAAAATGCCATGTCACACTTCCTTGTACATAAATCATTGGGTCTACTTTGACAGAACCTGCCTGGAGCAAAGTTCTGAGAAAGACTTTAAAGACCCTTACAAACTCACTGGGAAAATATGTCATAATTAGTTACTGATAAGAGCCACAGGCAGGACTTACAAAGCAGGAGCTCCAGGGGTATTAGTCAGTGCCCTTGTACAGGGTTTGCAAAGTAGGAAATTAACAAGCAGGATATTCTAGAGGGAATAAATGGGGGAAACATGTTCAGTATTCAGAACAACTGAACCAAATATGGTGGAAACAGTAAAGATAAACATATAAAACACGATAGGACAAGAAAACATTGTTAAATAGTATCTCAAAATCACAAAAATGTTTTTAAAAGGTTAGACACTACATTTCATTGAAATATACATATTTTTTATAAAATATGACATACTTCTGTTAACTCTTTATGTAAAACTTATTTCATGAGATCTATAAGTAATGAGTGTTACTCTAGTAATTATTTCATCCAGTGTCTTCTGTTGGTGACCAAAGAAACTCACTTTAAAATGGTATTTAATTTGCTTACCTAAAGCCATATAAGAAATTGCCATAGAATTGAAATGAGAAAATTAGCTTGTTTTATTCTGAATCCAGTGCTCTTTTCACTGTACTGCATTCTCTCTCAATTCAGGTATTATAATGGGCTTCAATATATTGTCTAATATTTCTCCCAAAAAAACATTTCTCTATGGCCAAAGTTTGCTGAGGTCAGGTTAAATGATGCCCCTGCCTGCCTTGCTCTCATTTAACTAGGAAAAGAGAGGCAGATAACCTCACATCAATTTGATCTGCAATATATTTTTGCAATCTGAAGGAATCATGAATGAGATTCTAAACAAAAGGAATTCACACGCCTAGGTGGCTCAGTTGGTTAAGCGTCCGACTTGGGCTCAGGTCATAATCTCACGGTTCGTGGATTCGAACCCCTTGACAGGCTCTGTGCTGACAGCTCAGAGCCTGGAGCCTGCTTCAGATTCTGTGTCTCTCCCTCTCTCTCTGTTCCTCTCCCCACTCACGCTCTGTCTCTCCCAGTCTCCCAAAAATAAATGTTAAAAAAAAAATTCAAGGAATTTACGCACCTCATTGTTAATGTGTGTAGAGAAAATGTGGTATGAAACAAGAACTGTGAGCTCAACACCATGGCTTTCTTTTCATTGAACATTCCTGTTTCCAAGAATCAGTGGTGTGGACGGAAGTTTTCTCTAGCATGCATCAGTGACACAGGTAAACACGCCCGCGGCAGCCCATCGATCATGTTCAAGTTGCTGTCATTCAGCTGCAGTCATTAAAGGAAAATGTGCAGGTTCATGCCCCAGGCTCTAAATGAGCTGGCTCCATGGCCTGCTGCCGTAAAAAAACTGAAGATCAGCATCCTCCTCCTTGATAATGACAAGTTCTGATTTTCACATTCTTCGCAGCGTCTCCAGAAGTAGCTGGACCACTTGCCTAATTACTAGGAGACAGAAGGACTCAACAAGACCCAAACAAACAAACAAAAGTCGCTTAGGACAGGTAGTCCTCAGCATTTAGTGGCCAGTTCTAAAGAGCTGCATTCAGCAGTCAATAGATGGTTACCTGGGGGTGCATTTTACAGCTTAGATGGGTATCCTGGAGGGTCTGCTAGGTGCAGGAGTTATGTTCAGAGTTACAAGTTAGAATTACATTGGGGCGCCTGGGTGGCTCAGTCGGTTAAGCTCAGGTCACGATCTCGTGGTCCGAGAGTTCGAGCGCCACATCGGGCTCTGGGCTGATGGCTCATAGCCCGGAGCCTGTTTCCGATTCTGTGTCTCCTTCTCTCTCTGCCCCTCCCCCGTTCATGCTCTGTCTCTCTCTGTCTCAAAAATAAACGTTAAAAAAAAATTAAAAAAAAATTAGGATTACATTGAATTCAATCTAAGATCATGTCATAGTTGTAGGCAAAGATGAGCAATCCCGCGTGCAGTTTGGTGCTGCTGTCTGCCCTGTTTTGGGAAGCAGAACTCCGAGGTGTCATCCAAGGGCATTTCAATCTTTGAGTTGTTGTGAAACTTTTAAAGTGCCGTTGTGGTCCTGTAGGTCAGCACCGGTACTCTCACCTCTGCCCAGACAAGAGATCGGCTGTGTCCGGAGCCACCCATTAGTGAACACAGACACTTTGAATAAATGATACCCCGGGCTTAAATACTTGTCAGCCACCTGCCTACCTTCTGTAGACCTCCTGTCAAAACGAGAGACTGTTTATGCTGAAAATTAATAATCTAGAGTGTAAATTCTTTCTATTTGGGGAGCCCTCATGTATCACGAATGGCATCTCAGCCCTCTTTGGGCATGTCTTCTAAAAACATGGCTTTAATAATACTGCAGGAATAGGGTCTCTTTATGGAGACCCAAGATAAGAAATTACCATACCGAGGATTGCCTGGGTGGCTCAGTCGTTGAGCTTCCGACTTCGGCTCAGGTCGTGATCTCTTGGTTCATGGGTTCCAGCCCTGCATCGGGCTCTGTGCTGACAGCTTGGAGCCTGGAGCCTGCAGCCTGCTTCAGGTTCTGTCACTCTCTCTCTGCCCCTCGCCCACTCATGCACTCGCTCTCTCGCTCTCTCTCTCTCTCTCTCTCTCTCTCTCTCTCTATTTCTCTCAAAAATGAATCAACATTAAAAAAAAAAAAAGAAATTATCATCCTGAGAGCTTTTCAACCCTTCTCATGCTGTTGTCACTTGATTTAATGTCAATGAAATATTTTAGTATTACATGCATATTGCTACTAAAATAATGATAGTAATAATAAAAATTGTAATTCTTTTTCTGAGAACTGACTAATCAGTTAATTTCTGGAATAGGTTTGTGGCTGGGTCTCCCCCCCCTTACTGTTGCTTTGCTGCCCAAGAACAGTAGTGCCCGACACAGAGAATGAATCCAGTGTCTTTGTGTGGAGAGTACGCGTTCATTAATTGACTTATTATTTTGGTTTTTTTCTGTTCCATTTTAGCTGAAAACTGAATGCTTTGCTTACTTGTAATAAAATACCTGTTAGGGTTTCAGTTTCTTCAATCAGTGTTTTTATTTTTTTATTTTAAAAAAAAAACCTTGCAAAGAGAGAGAGAGAGAGAGAGAGAGAGAGACAGAGAGAGAGAGAGACAGAGAGAGAGAGTACATGTGAGTGGAGGAGGGGTAGAGGGAGGGAGAGGGAGAATCCCAAGCAAACTCCATGCTGAGTTTGGAGCCTGATGTGGGGCTCAGTCCCACAACCCCAGGGTCATGACCTGAGCCAATATCAAGAGTCAGAAGCTTAATTTACCGAGCTGCCCACACGAGGCGTCCCCACATCCTTGTTCTTGTATGTCTTTTTTTTTTTATAGTTATCCCTGTGGGCAGAGGTCACTCTTTGAAATGAAGTGCTAGCCCAGAGCCTAGTGACACATGGCAAACCATTCTATAGCATATGTTATTCTATATTCTACAGGATCATAAATATTAAAATATTTAAATAATACATTTAAAAATATTTGCAGTGTGTTTATAGAGTAGACACAATAAGCTCCTAAACATGAGTTGTTGTAAGCCCCAGCATTCCCCGGGGCAGCACCAAGGCCTGTGAAGAGTCTAGAAGGCAAGTGATGTGGGGCGTCAGATGGGTGAAACACTGATGAACTGTCTTGGAGTGGGAAGGAGGTTGGTATGAGCTGCCTCTAAATATTTGGTATGGGGAACGAGAAAACTTTTATTAGACAGATGTTATCCAACTGAGAAGAGAATTAGGATAAAGGATCAAAACTGGCAGATAGCAGATTCAGTTTTGTACCAGACATGATCCTTAGTTGCAAACTTAAGCAACTTGAAGCTGAAAAGGAATAATTCAATGACAGGTAACTCTTGAAATATTTGGAAGGCCCAAATAAAATGGTCAGGCTTGGGGTTCATATTGCTAGAGTTAATGACCAGTTTTATTGCAAGTCTACCCTGAGAATGGGTTCAAAAGGTGGAGACTTTCAAACATGGAAGAAATCTCCTCAATGATGCTGGCAAATGACAAATTTAGGGAAGTACCAAGGAGTACAACTAATCACTTTTCTGTCTCTTCGGGAAATTCGCTAACGAACAATGATCAGTGGCAGACCTTTGACCAGTGGGTGGCAGCACAGAAATGTACCATGGCTGCTTGTAAATGTGCTATTATTTGATGCCTGTAGCCTTGGGTGGCTCTGGGTGGGCCTTTTGCTGCCAACTTCATTCATTGCCTTTCCATAGGATGCCCAAAATATATTATCGTTTTTCTTTTTTCTTCTTGTCTTTTCTTTTTGGTTTTCTCTTCTCTTTCCTTCTCTTCTTTCCTCTCCGCACTGGTGCGTAGCCCAACATGGGGCTTGAACTCATGACCCTGATTTCAAGACCTGAGCTGAGATCAATAGTCAGACACTTAACAACTAAGCCACTCAGGCACCCCTATTTTATTCTTTTTCTGACCAGGATATGAAACTAAGATATGGCAATCCTAGGAAACAGGGATATGAAAAAAGTTGGAAAGACTATGTGCTGTAGTATTACCTAAAACAACAATTAAAATCAGAACTGCCCAGAAATTCAAAGAAAGAAATAGTGAATCCTTTAGTTATTAGAATTAAGGAGAATCTGAATGAATATCTGTCAGGGACTCACGTTTGATACAAAGTTTAACTAAATGAACTCAAGTCTCCTCCACATGTTAAATGTTTTTGAGGTCTGGTATTCACTTGTTAGTAAATAAAATTTGTTAATTAGTATTCCATCACTAAAGATAAATATTGCAAATTATTTTTTAAATATTGGCATAGTTTAAATATATGCAGATTTTTTTGTACCTGCTAAGAGTCTTTTCTCAGTTGTCTAAGGTATTCATAACTTCTAAATAATTTGGTGTCTATCAACAGACTGATTATTAATATGTAGCATTAGAAACTATTGCCTTTGTAGTGAGTCCAGTTAAAAACTTGAGCTAAGACATTTGATGAACCTTTGATAACCTGGCGAAAGGGCAGTAGGCATCACTGGGCTAAAAACGTTTCTTCCAGTTTCAAAGACAAGTTAAATTTTCAGAGCTTCTGCCATGGCACAGAGTAAACTGGTAGTGGCTCCTGAAGTAAAGTGGGTCATCTTGTTTTGAGGATTTACTCATAAGTGGATATGGGATTTAGGCCAATATTTGATATGGTGGGAGAAGTGATATCCTTGGCATCAGTACATTTGATTCAAATTCCTCTAGCATTTTCTTACTACATACCCTTTTAAGGCATGTAACATCTCTCCAAAATTAAGTTTAATTATCTACTGAAATGAAGAGTCTTATATGAGAGTTATGATGGAATGTGTGCAAATTATAACACAGATTGTACAAACATGTTAGTTAATAAATTTACTGTGCAACCCCATGGAAATCTGTGCTCCCTAATTAGTTTGTATCTGCTTCATGAATTTCTCTTCACCAGTCTTTGTTTGACAATTAAACATATATGCAATCTCAAACTTTGGATGAATTCATGAAACCCAAAGGTAAATCTGGGGGTTTCTTTGGTCCCTTAGCAGTTTGTGAGAGAGGAAGAGGATACTTGGCTGAAGATAAACCATAACAAATAAGCCTTTAGAGTTTTACTTATGGTCAGGATATCACATGCGATGTAATGCTGAAGAGACAGGATAAGAGGTATTTTGAAGCTCCTGATTACACTTAATTATATTAAATTTCAACTTTCTAGAAGAATATATAGATCATTTTTCCTGTCGCTTTTCTTTTTCTTTTCTTAGAGAGAGAGCGTGCGTGAGTAGGGGAAAGGAGCAGAGGGAGAGAGAGAGATAGAATCTTCAACAGGCTCCATGCTCAGTAGGCAGCTCAACAGCAGGGGGCCTCTATCCCACAACCCTGGGATCATTACCTGAGCCACCAGGTGCCCCCCTCTGTCACTTGTCTTAATGAAACTCTTTATAAAGCAATAAAGAAACAAATGGGTCTAGAACTCTTGATAATCAGGTCATTTGTATTGCTGTGATTTAAAAGTCGTCTGAAACCACAGGCATGGACACATGCCCCAGCACGGGTGAATGCCTGATGTCAAGAAGTATGGATAAAATCAGAGAAAGCAAGATATGTGTCTCATCCTGGTGTGCTCCTGGGTCTATTGTTGTAATCGAGAGAAGGGAGAGGTCTTTCCTACAGAAGCAGGAGCTCAGAGCCAAAGAGGACTGGAAGAACGTTAGGTCCCAAGGTTTACATAAATCTTAGGCCAGTTAGGATTCTCACAAAATGAGATAGGAGATTCCAGGTAGTCCTAAGTATTAATTCAAGGATATTAGCCACTGCTTGAATTATATTATGGAAAGTGATTCTGCGCCCCTCTGAGGTATATCCCCCTTCTTTTTTATACTGGAGAAAGGGACTTCCACAATTCCTGGACTGTAGAAACTATTCCTTGTGCAGTGGTTACACTTTTAAAAATGACATTATTTTGTCAATTAATAATATGAGTAACAATAGTAATAAATTTCATTCTTAGCCACCAAAGTTGAATTAATTATGTAAAATCCATTCCAGGAGTTCTGATGTTTCACTGCTATTGGGCTATTTTATGTAAGTGAAAGGAATGCACCCATTTTATTCAGATTTGGGGAGTATTTAAGAAAGTGTTAATGGTAAGTTTGGTGAAGCCTCCTACTTTCTGCCTTTTCCAAAACTGTCTATTTGATAACAGAATTTCTACTATCGAGACTCTAGTACTTTCTAACTTAATAACTGATGGTGATTCAATTTTAGGTTGAATGAATGAACGGGTAGTAAAATAAATAACAATGGTTAGGAATTGTACGTGGAGAGAGAAATTAGATGAAATTTGATGTATTTAGACAGATCAAGAGTTGCAAGCTCGTGATGTGAATATTTCAGTAGCAATAATCCTCACATTTAATTATGAAAGACTTTAACCCAAGTAAATTATCTTCTTTATTCACAATAATGTGAGATGTCTGGGTGTTTGCTTGAATTTTACCTTTTTATACTGTGTACATAGAGGAATGAGTGAGAAATTGCATTTTCACCTTGTTAACTTTCCTCATTTGTGATTTCATTATTTAAACTAATTAGCTCTGTGCATGACTAAATTGCAATTCTTTTTGTTGCTAGGATTTTCATTTTTTTTAGGCATTATGACTTTATAATGATGCAGTGTCACTTTAGGCCTCATAGAAAGGAATCTACAGTACACTTGTAGGAGATGAGACACATTGGTGGTGGCTGCCAGGCTCACCCGAGGCCCCTGCTCTGAGGACAGTCCCAGATACCCCGGGTTTGTGCCATCTGCAGGGGATTGATGGCCCCGAGTGGTGACTTGAATAGATACGGACACATCAGCACGTGTCTCTGGGTCTTTTTGTCCCAGCGCTGCATGTTGAGTAGAGGCTGATGGTCTAACAGATGAAATTTGGGTAATTGGTGACCTTGTTTTCTGACCTGTGAAGAAAGCCAGAATGCTTGGTTCAACTTTTTGAAAAATCCAATGAAACATCCCAGCATCATTCCAATATATTACTTTTTTTTTTTTTTTTTTTTTTTTTTTTTTTTTTGTGGTCATTGTTTCTTGCTTAAACTCGTTCAAATTGAGCTTCAGGTCACTTAAAACCAGATGAATCCTGGCTAAATCATGTATTTGGGAATTGATGGGTAAATTTTTAAAGTCAGGCCCATGACTTTTTTCCCTGTATCTTCTGACACATTTAAGATGCTTTAAAAAGAAAGAAAAGAAAAGAAAAAAAAACACTGTGAGTCAGAGCATTGCAGACTATTAACTCCTGGCAAGACCTCTCAAGAACTGAATTCCTGGTAAAGAACAGGGTAGAGAAGTCTGCTCTCCATGTGCAGCTGTGATTTGGACAATCTTCTGTGGTTGGTTAGAGGAGATGTTCCTTAGGTGAAGAGACATGATCAGCTAACAGGAGAGTTCTGGAATTAGCTATTAAGTCAGTTATTTGCGAATATTTGTACCAAAATCATCACAAGGAGCCAGTCAGGGTTTACTCACAGGGAACCATTACAGTCTTTCTTGATGATTCTTTCTTTTCTTTTCTTTTCTTTTCTTTTCTTTCTTTCTTTCTTTCTTTCTTTCTAAGTAGATTACTATACAGATAAGAGCAGTAACAGTCTGAAGATGTAACGCTTCATGATGTCACTAAAGCCTTTGGCAGTCTCTTGTGATATTCTTGGGTACAATGAGTCTGAATGACAGTACGGTTCACATCTGCACTGGCCGTGGTTAATAAACTGTTGTCCAGAGACTATTGGATATTAAATTGGGCTTTTTCGTAAAGAAAAAAAAAAAAAATCAGTCTGCCTGGACTTAGGGCAGTAGAGGGAAACTCAATCTAAGACCGAAATTCTGTCTCCAAAAAGCTTAAGATATTTCATTTTTGCATGGCTACTACTGTTGCTTTTGATAGTGATAATTGTAATAATAATAGCTAAGACTTACATGCCATTATTAATGCTAGTGAGGTTTTATTCTTTATCTTCCTGGATCCTTACATTTGCATGTGAGGAAGGTTATGTTAATCCGCATGTTAAAATGAAGATGAGACCATGAGCGATTTTGCACCTTGCTGGGGCTCTGTGGTGTCGCAGGGAGGGATTTGAATTAAATTGCCTTCCCTTTAAAGCGGGCTCCCTTCCACACTGCCCTATAAATGTGCATACATGAAGGAAGTGATCAAGGCCACAAATGTTATGCTCTGTGACTTGCCTGAGTAAGGTATTAGAGAAGAGAGAGAGAAGTACCGGCAAAGATCTTTAGAAGAATTCAAAGATCTTGGGGGGCACCTGGGTGACTCAGTCAGCTAAGTGTTTGGCAGTGCGGAGCCTGCTTGGGATTCTCTGTCTCCCTCTCTTTCTCTGCCCCTTCCCTGCTCTCTTTGAAAATAAGCAGACATTAAAAAAAAAAAAAAAAAAGAAAAATTCAGAGATTTTCATTTAAAAACGTCATTATTCCCAGGAAGATAAAAACATTTAAAGATTTATTGATGCATTTCTTTCTCTGTCTGGAAGATTGATTCTAGACAGTTTTTGCTGGGGTTTCCTTTTTTCTTTTTCTACCAATTTTAGCTCCACAAAGAACGCCCCTTCAGTCAGATCCATTCACTTTGTTTTCAGATACAATCACAAGAAAAACCTTTCAAGTTCTCCTTAAAAATAAATTAAGCCATCACTCACAGCAAACATGACCTCCCCGCGTACGGAAATTAAATATAGAGGGTAATTTACAATTAAGCTAATATTTAACTTGCTGTCAGAGCCACAGCCTTGTTACAGACTGATGTGTTTGAGTGGGTGGAGCTCGGAATCCCCATGGTGCCCCTGCATCCCCTCTGCCTTGCCTCCAGGAAAGCAGGTCAAGACAGCAAGCTTCAACGTTAATGATTGAGTTTATCAAACCACTTATTTCAGTCTTAAAATCCATCCAAATTTTCTTGTCCTTTGTACCCTTAGAAAGATGCGGAGTCGTACCTCTTAATATTAAATTGTATTTCTCCCTATTGGAATGGAGCTGATTTTTAAACCCTCTAATGATACTGAGGTTGTTGGTAAAGGAATCTTGTCTTCCTAAGGAAAGTGGGAGACGAACTGCTCTGAGTGTCTGCATGTTTGCATTTCTTATGCATCGAGATGTGAAATACCTCCCTAAAGAATAAATAATTTGTAAGCCAGCCTTTCTAATAAACAGTAGTAATAACAACAACAACAAATGGTGTTGATGAAATTGCTCAGTCTGGCTCATTTCTCTCCTCCTAAAATAAGAAAATAAAATACTCACTAAGTTTACTATTTCTGTCTGGCCATAGCCAATATTATTTTTAATAGAAGATCTAAATATCCAAAGTTCTCGTTTCTCTCTTCTATCCAATTAGCAACACTATGTACACACCATTTTTGTAACAATGGGACGATAACTTTATTTTATTTGTCTTCACCATGATCCCTAGGCTCATATAGAAGAATTGATTATCCAGAAATAACCATATTTTCATATGCTTCTGTTCCCTACCATTTGCCCATTTCCCCTTATATGAATTTTTTTTTATTATTCAAAAGTTTGTTTATTTATTTTGAGAGGGAGGAAGGGCAGAGAGAGAGGGAGAGAGACAATCCCACTGCACTGATGGTGCAGAGGGTGACACAGGGCCCCATCTCATGACCGTGAGGTCATGACCTGAGCCAAAAGCAAGAGATGGATGTTTATTTTTAAAAAATTTTTCAATGTTTATTTATTCTTGAGACAGAGACAGACCGTGAACAGGGGAGGAGCAGAGAAAGTAAGACACAGAATCCGAAACAGGCTCCAGACTCTGAGCTGTAGCAGAGCCCAACGTGGGGCTCAAACCCACAAGCTGTGAGATCATGACCTGAGCTGAAGTCGGACGGTTAACCGACTGAGCCACCCAAGAGCCCCAAGAGATGGATATTTAAATAAATGACTGACTCACACAGGTGCTTCTAAAAAAAAAAAAATTGATCTTAGGAGTGCCTGGGTGGCTCAGTCGGATAAGTGACCGACTCTTGGTTTTGGTTCAGCTCATGATCTCATGGTTCGTGGGTTCGAGCCCCAAATCAAGCTTGGGATTTTCTCTCTCCCTCTCTCTCTGCCCCTCCCCTGCTCGTGCTCTCTCTCTGTCTCTCAAAATAAGTAAACTTAAAAAAAAAATGACCTTATTCAAACTTTCTTTCTGAAACTAGTATTTTTGGTTTTTTTCTGAAAGCCTATTTTAAGCCATTGAAAATTTCAGCCATGTCCACATTGAAAATTGTGGAAAGTTTCTAAATTCCAATTTCCAGAATGAATAGCTGTTTAGTGGTACTTTATTCTGTTTGCTGTATGCAAAAGCAATCCTTATATCCCAAATTTATGAAAGTATTATTTAAATTATACCCATTTACTCAGCATCATTGGAAAGTGAGTTTCAAATAAATAAGAGAATTTACATTTAATTTGGGTTTGACCTTTGTGCACACTATAACAATTTTATTTAAATTATCTTTATAAAGTTATTTTTATCTTAACATTGCTCCATCCTTCAGCAAATTAAGGACAAACACTGAAAACATTTCAAAGTTTCCTTGATGTGTTGGTGTTGTTACTAGGAGCACTAAATTTATTGTGTTTCATCTGTAATTATAGAAGCAAGGCTATGAAACTTTGGAGAGACAGGTCTGTATCTCAAGAAAATCTCTGAGAGTTGCTTTGTTGAAGAATTCCTGAAAGCCTATTTTTTAAAAATTATGTACCATTTTGCCATTAAATACATATAATACACATATATACATATATAAAGTAAAAATATGTATTTATATTTATATGTGTGTATGTATATATGTATATATATATGTATATACCTATACATATATATATATACATATATACATATATATACACACACACACATACACACACACACACACACACACACACGTACATATGTATAAGGTGAAAACATTTAGCCATGTGATCTCCAGGGCCCTGAAACTTTCTGAAGTGGTAATTACAGAATAAAAGGTCAAAGCAATTTCCTCCCAGGTGATTTAATGAAAATGATAGTTTGTATGTGTGTAGTTCTTTCCGGTTTACTGACTGCTCTGCAAACATTAATTTGATCTTGCATTGCATGATCTGATTGGCAGGGGACATTTAGCTAATCGCATCTATAGGTAAAAAACTGGAGAAACTCAGGTCTTTCAGGTCTTCTCCAACAGTACACGAAATATAAGCTTAGATCTAAGACGAGAAGTCATTGTTTGAATTCCTACCAATAATAATATTAACTAAAAATCATGGATGGCTTACCCTGAGCCAGGTACCTGTGCCACACACATGATCTTAATCCTTTCCACGAGGAACCACCTGCAGTCGTAATGCCCATCTGACACATGAGTAAACTGAGGTTTAATAAGATAAATTAACTGGCCTGATGCCATGTGGCTAGCATTTGGCAAAGCATGAATGCTTAAGAGGTAAAGGTTATCCATAAATAAAAGTATTGTAAAATACATTTTATTACATTATTCAACCTCTCTATGCTTCCGTTTCCTTATGTGTTAAATTAGGGTTAATAATACTGTCCACCTCGTAGAGTTGTGAGGATTTCAAAGTGAGTATATGAAGGGAGCTTAAAACAGTGCATGATATGTAATAAACACAAAATAAATATTAGCTACTATTTTATGTTATAGTAGCCCAGGAATATATGTTTTTTTTTAAATTATTATTTAAAAGGCAATAGCGAAGCCTGAACATTTATGTAATATAGCTTGGAATTAAACTAGTTGGAACTGACAGATATGTTTCCATATGTAAGTTGCACATAATGAACATGTCTTACAAGTTAAAACTAGGTCTTGCCAGTGAAACCAAAACCAGTGTCATCAAAATAGTCAGTCATTGGTAAGAGGAATGTGAATCTCAATGATACATGTTTAAGATCTAAGTTCATAAGAAAGATATTTGAATAGAGTAATGTCTGTGCAGTTAATGTGGAATAACAGGTGATTAAAACTTGTTTTCCTTCATAGGTTTGTTTAAAGTTAATAGGCAAGGAATCATATTGCATTGTATTTTGTTTTGCCATGACCAAGAGTAATTTAGCAAAGGGGTGCATAGGTGACTCAGTCGATTAAGCATCCGACTTCGACTCGAGTCATGATCTCATAGTTTGTGGGTTTGAGCCCTGCATCAGGCTCTGTGCTGATAGCTCAGAGCCTGAACCCTGCTTCAGATTCTGTGTCTTCCTCTTTCTCTGCCTCTCCCCTGCTTGTGCTCTGTCTCTGTCTCTCTCAAAAATTAATAAACATTACAAAAAATTTTTAAAGAAGAGTAATTTAGCAAACCTTTAATGCTAGTACTTAGCTCAATCCTAACCGTCTTCTATCCACTGATGCAGCTATGAGGTGGTCCTGTCCTGAACTTCATCTGTAGCTGCTGAAGGAAGGAGCAGGCTAAGGCTTTTGGTGAAAAGATGAGGTGCATAGAGTTAAAGTTTATGATTGATCTTCATCAGTTCCTTTTAACCAGATCAACCCTCGAGGAATTCCATACATAAGTCAACGAAGGAGAAAGTGTAGACACCTTTCATGTTGTCTTTGCTGTATGTGAGATCACTTCACAGAAAACTGATTTAGGCTTTTTCACA
Source organism: Herpailurus yagouaroundi (assembly GCF_014898765.1). Classification (NCBI taxonomy): domain Eukaryota; kingdom Metazoa; phylum Chordata; class Mammalia; order Carnivora; family Felidae; genus Herpailurus; species Herpailurus yagouaroundi. Next base: position 8,737,453 of record NW_024412377.1, on the reverse strand, counting down.
ACTGCTTACCCATCAACTCCATTTTTAAAATAGGTTCCAAGAACTACTTAGCTTTACACATAGACACAGTTCTGGATTCCTATCTCAAAGCTAGGGAATAAATTCTTTAGAACTATTGTAGGTTCTACCCAGTTAATATTAGACGTAATCCCTATAATCTCTTCAGATTTATTGGGCTAGGATTTTAAGAACATCTACTGGGAAGCTTTGTAAGAAACATGCTAAATGAGATCTTATAGTAAAGGGATAGCAAGTTAGGTATACAATAGGGTCTTGAGAAAATTTATTTATTTTTTGCATTCAACTGTATATAGATTCACCCGATCAACAAACATGTATTGAGCTATTCTATGCCAGAACTGGAAAGATTAATGAAAAATTGTGCGTCTTTCAAAAAGTTTAAATAGTAGAGCAGGAAAGAATGTAGTGAATGACAACAGCATGGGATAAAAACAGAAATGTGTTATAGGACAGCATAGAAAGGAAAATGGTGAAGCCAAGCCTTGGACGGGTAGGAGAGAGTGCTGTCATGGAATATGGGTCTTGAAGACTTAGTAGAAGCAAAAAGTAGATGTAGAACAGGAACTAAGCAGCCCCGGTACATCCCTAAATTGTTTCCCCTCTAGTCACCATACAGGTCACATAGATTGGGATTTCTTTTGTATAGGTTTGCTGAAATCAAAGAAATAATCCTAACAATACTATCTGAAAGAATGTTTATTACTTTTACCTGTAAGTGAACCTGCTACAACAATAAAGCCATACATGTCTCCATGGATAATATCCTCTTGAAGTAGAATCAGTTGACTATGAATGCTTCCCCAAATAACCCTCTCTTCTTGTTATTGTCTAGTCATTAGTGTTACAGTGTCTGACCACCAGGAAATGAACTCACAGACTGGCAATCTAAGGGTGAAGTCTATAGTCCCCAGAGAGCCAGCAATCCCTCTGAAGTTGCCAGCAGGAATTGTGGGGAGTTTTCTCTGGGCATCAGGAGTGTTCTAGGACAGGCAATGCCACTCTGTAACTGCATGGTGTCACATCGGGCATGGTGTCACAGTGGGCATGATGTCATAGTGGGCATCGGAATGAGGGAGATACAATGGCCCAGGAAGAGAGGACTTAGGATCACTACTTCTCCAGTTTTGGATCTTAGTTTTCTAGATCACCATGTCTATCATTCCATGTTGAAAACGGGGCCACTTTTGGAGCTCCTGGGTGGCTTAGTCAGTTAAGTGGCTGACTTTGGCTCAGGTCATGATCTCACGGTTCCTGAGTTCAAGCCCTGTGTAGGGCTCTGTGCTGACAGTTCACTGCTGTGCTGACAGCTTTAGATTCTGTGTCTCCCTCTCTCTCTGCCCCTCCCCACCCCGCTCATGCTCTGTATCTCTCTCTGTCTCTGTCTGTCTGAAAAATAAATATTAAAAATTCTTTGAAGAAAATCGGTCCACTTCCCTAGTAATAGTGAAAGAAAGTGACTTCAAACACAAGGAGTTCTGATTTTGTTTTGTAAACAGTGAAATATCACATCTAGAAGTGGCGATGCTTTGGTTTTAAAGCAGGGGGATGCTGTAATCAGATTATTCCTGGGGCGCCTGGGTGGCTCAGTCGGTTAAGCATCTGACTTCAGCTCAGGTCATAATCTTGTAGTTCGTGAGTTCGAGCCTCATGTTGGGCTCTCTGCTGACAGCTCAGAGCCTGGAACCTGCTTCAGATTCTGTGTCTTCCTCTCTCTCTGTCCCTCCCCTGCTCTCTCTCTCTCTCTCTCTCTCTCTCAAATATAAATAAACATTAAAAAAATTTTAAATGTTTATAATCAGATTATTCTTTAGGAAAAAAAAATGACCCCAGCAGCTTTGTTGAGAATCAGATCAAGGAGCTAAGAGCTTTCACGAGACTCCAGGGGAGAGAAGATGGTAGCCTAACCCAAGGAGGTAATCTGGGGGAATGGACAGGGACATGGGAGGGCTGAAGGCATTGGGATTTGGTCACTGGTTAGATGTGCACAGTCACAGGCAGGAAGTAGGGCATCCTTCTAGATTAAACCTTCATGTGATTTAGGAAATAGAGATGAAGCCAGCAGTTCAAGATCCAAATGAATTGTTCTTGGATCTGTAAAGTTTCCTTAAGGAGTTAATCATCACTCCTTTGCCTACACCTCTCTTGGGACTCTTAGTATTTTCTAACTGGTATTACAATTATCTGTGTTTGTCTCCCCCTCCTAACTAAAGTGAAAGATCCCTATGGGTTCAGCTTAATCCCTAAAATAAAAATGTTTTTGTATTCTATGTATCACAGAATACATAGCACTCAAGGACTTTGAGTGAAACACTGTAGGCATTTTCATAAATAACCTCTTGGTCATAATCTACCAATATGATTTTGGGAGTATCTCCACTTATTTTTATTTAAATGAGTATATTTTCTATTTTTAAAATATACTTAGATAACAGTTTCATTATAGGATGCTTTAACTAACAAAACATGGGTGCAAATATTAAAATGTTGTTCTTTACAAAATCTTACTATGTTAAAAAGAGCCCATCTTCTTCTTACAACATTATCTGCATTCTTTTTACATAATCTAAATACTTTGTCTACCATTTCAAACATGATGGAAGGAACTGTGTGCTGGGCTTTTTGCCTTCTGCATAACTTTTAACTTTGTACATTGTTGCTGTAGCTCACCATATGATCTTAGGAAGCAGGAAAAAAGAAATTAAAATCACACAGAAAGTGTCCCACATTATTGTGTACAAGTTTAGAATACAGTATTCGTTCATCATCTTATTTTATCTGACATTGTGACACGTGTCTTAGCAGATCAGAGAAAAGAGAGGCTTTTACATGATTAAATTATACTAAGAAACACATACAGCATGTCACAAAATAGTTAAGAATTTTCGCAGAATCAGTAATCACTGGATAAGAGGTAATTCACATCTCTATATGACTAGGCCTGGGAGTTATCTCTAACTGCTAATGTCCTTAAGGAATAATTACCATAAAAGCACTTTGGACTTGTGAAGAATCTTCCAGACACTGTAGATTGGCCAAGTTCAACCATCTTCCGCTATTCAGATAAAAGCTGAATTTTATCTTCCAGTCTTTTTTTTTGTAGCCAGGTGTGTCTGAGGCACAGAGCTGACAAATAAAAGCAGACACCGACTATGCCTTTTGAGACAGCTCTTGCTTTCCTGAAAATGGCTGCTGTGCTGCCCTTGCCCATTATCCCTGCCTTAAATGTGCACAATGCTGTGAACTATAATAGTGGCTTACAGTTGTGAGTTGGCCGGTGACACACACAGGATGTGAAAGCATCAAGAATTATGGAATCTGGGTGTTCAGCCTCTTTGAGCCACACCATAGAATTCCTGGACTAAACACCTGCAGACTCATCATGCAAGAAAAATAAACCTCCAGTTTTTAGCCATCATTACTCAGATTGTACAGAAGGGCACATCCTAGCAAATATAATAGTATGTAAATAACTCATGTGAGTATTGTAATTATTAGAAATACTCAAATCTCTGTAATGTCTAAAGAGAGCCACAATTAAACCCTTGCAGCAGGATGTAATCTTTTCTTAAAGCCTTTCACTGTGGGAGACTTTTCCACCTCCTTTGGTAATGGTTAATGGCTTTCTTTCCTTAATAAGCTGAGGCACATTTTATATTATTCTAAAAATGAAATAAAGCTGATTATGTTCCACTTGCAGTTTTCACATTTTACCACTCATGGAAAATACGCAACTATTCCTTGGGTTAAATGAAAAATCATCTTTTAAAACATTTTTAATCATTTTAAATGTATTTCTTCTGGACATATATGAGTTATTATTTAGTGTCATAATTAATGTCCTAGAACTAGCAGAATACAGAAGTTAAGAGTTAGAAAGTTCTTAGAAATATTTATTTCTGTATCTTTACTTTTTTTCTGCTTACTAGTTTATTTACCTTAAAGTACATACAGTTATCTACTTCTTTTTTCCTGGGGAGTCACGGCCAAAGTGGTCATAGGTGAATTTTTTTTTTAATGTTTATTTGTTTTTGAGAGAGACAGACAGCATGAGTGGGGAAGGGGCAGAGAGAAAGGGAGACATAGAACAAGAAGCAGGCTCCAGACTCTGAGCTGTCAGCACAGATCCCTATGTGGGGCTCAAACTCACGACTTGTGAGATCATGACCTAAGCCAAAGTCAGACGCTCAACCGACTGAGCCACTCAGGCACCCTGCTCATAGGTGAATTATTTAATCACAAGATGACTCATTTTCAATAAGACATTAATTCATATTATGGAGATGTTGAGGATCCAAGAGTCCTATCTCTGAATTTAGAAATATTAAATTAAAACTCTAACTCACTTTTACTCATATAGATCTGTTAATATAAAATATAAATAAACTGTGATGTTGTAAAAAGGGGGAAAATTATTTTCCTTAATTATTTTGTACCAGCATTCACAATTTTCCCACTTAGCAAAAGCAGTAGGTAAGCTTTGTAATAAGCTTTGAAGTTTGAAGAGTTCTTTCACATAAATGGACTCATCATGTCCTTATGTTAGCCTTATATCAGTTCTACAAATTAGAAACTATGACTCAGTAATGTTCAATGATTGGCCCAAAAATATATCACAGAAATCCTGACAGACTGAAGTTCAAATTCTAATGTCTGTCTTTTTTTTCACACCATTACCAACTTTGCTGTGTTCTGTGTTAGATCTTAGTTAGGCATTCTATATCTTATACCTGAAAGTAGTGTTGTTTCACCAACCTGTGTTTCCCCCACCGCCACGCCACTGGGAACAAGTTTTCTACTATCTGTTTCTATGAGTTTAAAGTTTGTTTTTTTTGTTGTTTGTTTTTTTGTTTTTTGTTTTTTAATTCCATATACAATTGATAGCATGCAGTATCTGTCTTTCTTTGTCTGGCTCATTTCCTGTGGCATGATGCCCTGAAAGTCCATGTTGTTACAAGTGGCAGGATTTCCTTCTTTCTCCAGACTGAGCAATATTCCATTGTGTACACACCCACTGGTGGCCACAGTTAACCCCGTAATTCTACCTGTTAGCATATGTCTTCAACAGAGATGAGCCTCCAGTTGTTTTCCAACAATGGAGATGAACTTGCTGATCTGGCCAGTTCTCTTGCCAAGGCTCCCTGGTGAACAATAGCTTCTATCAGAGCATGGTAGCTACCACAACGATGAGGCCCTGGGGCTCGTCTCACAAATGGATATAGAAATGTTGAGAACAGGGATGCCTGGGTGGCTCAGTCGGTTGAGCTCCAATGCTTGGTTTCAACTCAGGTCAAGATCTCATGGTTCATGAGTTGGAGCCCTACTGAGGGCTCTGTACTGACAGGGCAGAGTCGGCTTGGGATTCTCTCTCTCTCTCTCTCTCTGCCCCTCCCCTGTTCACTCTTTTTCAAAATAAATAAATACCTTTAAAAAAATGTTGAGAACGTCTGCTACAAGCTGTGATGTGGGTCCACTGCCACCTGCTGACACTTGCAGCACCTCTAGTACCACATCTGGAGCACCAGCTCCCCTGATGTGAGGGCGGTGCCACTTCCTTTTTCCAGTCCCTGTCCTGCACAGGTCCGGCACTTTGTAGCTCCGGCCAGCTGGCCGGGTGGGGACAGTCAGCACCAGAGACAGCTCCGACAAGGTGGGTGCACAAATATCACGGCCCCTGGCCTCTCACTGCGTGGAGAGATGGCCTTTCATTGAGCCTCCGGAAGCCAAACCTGGAAGCTGTCTCTTTACTTTGAAGATTAGAAGTGGAGGCTCCAAGAGGGTTAGTGAAAGTTGCCCACAGTGGTGGTGTTCGAAGACCTTCTTGGCTTTTATGAAGCTTTTCTTCTATGTCTGGTTTTCATTATTATTTTTAGGGAGGTCCCTTTTCAGTTTATAGACTTTGTCATTGTAAATTGTTGCTAGTCTCAAATCTCGGCTTAAAATGAGATTTCCATAATAGAATGAGTGGGAAGAGAGCATTAAAACTTCTATTTATATTTAGTTTGAATCTTAAAAATAATGGAACATCTACCGTTTAGTATATATGGTGGCAGTCACCTGTACCTCTGTTCCCAGTTTGAGGCAGTGGCCCACATTTCAGGTGGACAGAAAGAAAGGATAGAGGGATATCCTGCTGGACTACAGAGACAGGAAAGGTAAAAATAAATTTGCCAGAGTCCTTTTCATTTAGACATTGAATTTGCTAGAGGTTTTTGCCAATTGGATTGCTTACTTGAGATTAAGAAGGCAGCAATGAGATGGGTGCCGTCCTTCTGGCTGTGTGGGGGGATGGGGAGATTTTCCTCGGGACATCATTAGGTTTGTGCACATCAAGAGGAAGACGGGTCTAGCAGGACTGCTCTGTTCCTGAAGTCATCAGTTGTCACAGGGGATAGCCATGGGATGCCTACTTTTCACCTTCTTATCGGAGTGGCATCCCTGGTGAGCAAGTTCAGAAATAAATAGAAGCTAGTTATCAACCCATGCAACAACTGGATGAATCTCATAAGCATTATGTCACATGAAAGAAGACAGACGTGCAAAGCTATGTAATATATGATTCTACTTATAAGGAATTCACAAAAAGACAAAACTGTGGACAAAAATCATATTGGATATCTGGGGTTCGGGGGAGGGGGCAGATGACAAAGGAGCAGGAAGATACTCTTTGGGGGGAATAAAAGTATTCTATATCCTGATTGCAGTGGTGCTTGTACAAGTCTAGACATTTGTTATTTTTTTATGCCTAAGTAGGGTGAATTTTATTGAATATGAAGGTTACTTCAATAAGCGTGATTTTCAAAAAATTTTGGGAGAACACAGGTCTTGAGAAAATCTTCTCATTCCTATTCCCTGGCTTGCCCATGTTTTATCACCATGAATCTGATCACGCTAATGGAATGGTTTTAGGGTTTTGTTTTTATTTTGTTTTTGATCACACACAGGATTTCCTGGTTTCTACAGGTCAGAAGTCCAGATACAGTTTAGTTGGGTCCTCTGCATATTCCACATGGTTGCAACCAAGGTATGGGCTGAGTTGGGTTTTCATCGGAAGGCTCAACTGAAGAAGAACCTTCTTTTATATTCACTCAGGTTATTAGCAGCATTCATTTCCTTGTACCTGTGAGGCTGAGAGCCACGCTATTTACTGGTTAGAGACTGGAGGTCACACTCAGCTCTTAGAGCCCACCTGTGGTTCCTTGAGATTGCCCACAATCCCTGGCCATGTTGGCTGTCTCACTGTGGCTGCTTATCTCATCAAGCCAGCCAGGAGTCTCTCAAGTGAATCTGTTAGCAAGATAGAACCTTAAATAATATAGTATAAGCACAGCGAGATATGCCTTTACTTTGCCATATTCTGTTGGTTAGAAACAAGTCACAGGTCCTGCCCATGCTCAACAGGAGAGGATTGTGCAAAAGTGTAAACACCAGAAAACAGACATCATGGTGGAGGCACCCTAGAGTCTGTTCATTAAGGTCAGGAGAAGGATATAGAGGGATTCACTGGTTATGGTAGAGGATCAGTTCTGGGCATGGTGGAATTGGTTGGGAAATGGGGAGAAGTTGGGTCAGGAGCTGGATCAGGAACAGGGAAGTGCTGAGCATGTGAGGATGAGGGTTTGTCAAGGGGCGGATAAGGTAGAGGGTCACGTTTGACACCACACTGAAGTATTTTCCTAGAGAGAGTCTACTCTCTCCAGAGACAAACTAAACTCAAATTTTTCAATCTCCAGAGACAAACTAAACTCAAATTTTTCAAAGATGGTATTTTAAGAGAAGCAAAATGTATCTCTATGAATAAAGTAAAGAGTAGAATTTCATACTTCTGGCTCATAACTCAGACATGTACTGGTTAGATTTTTTTTTTTTTATTAAAAATTTTTTTTTCAACGTTTATTTATTTTTGGGACAGAGAGAGACAGAGCATGAACGGGGGAGGGGCAGAGAGAGAGGGAGACACAGAATCGGAACCAGGCTCCAGGCTCCGAGCCATCAGCCCAGAGCCCGACGCGGGGCTCGAACTCCCGGACCGCGAGATCGTGACCTGGCTGAAGTCGGACGCTTAACCGACTGCGCCACCCAGGCGCCCCTGTACCGGTTAGATTTTTAGATGTCTCATCCCAGATATTATTGTATTTATATGACTATATATACGTCTATTTTTACACAAACGGGACCTGGCTCTCTATGGTTTTGTACTTTACTGAATTGTTTCTCCCATCTGCCTTTTGCTTTTTCCACTTTATATTATTTCATCTTTTCTTTTTCTAATAATTCTTCTTTTTCTTCTTCGATTAGAGGTCTGGCTCATGATTGGCATTGGGTAATAGGAGTAGTATTGGCTAGCACACTGCACAGGTACATTCTGTCTCTCCAGACACTGTCTGTAGCATCCTTAGTTGGGAGGCAAAGGAACTGACCATCCTGGCAGAATGGCAGTTTGATGATTGTTTGCTTCTCATAGGCGTTGATTAGCTATTTGGGGATGATTTATCCCCATACCATTGACAAAAGCCAGCCCTTCAAAATCTCACAGCTATTTTCTCTTTTTTCCCCTCTGGCTTCATCTCCAGACAATTTCTCTAGTTTAATTGCAGAAAATGGATCATTCAGTGATATACGGAGGATTCTCTCACTGAATTCCAGAGAAATCTACCTTTTGCTTAAGCTCTGGAGAGAAACATATTGGCTTTGTGTCTCCTCCATAGAGGTTCATTGGGTTTGCATTTTTATGAAATTTTTCAGTTTTATTATGCATGATTATAATAATGGTGTTCCTTCATTTCAGCAGGTTTCAACAGAAAGGGGCCGAGTAAATAAATACGCTTTTCTTAGGCAGCTTTTCCCCTTTTCCTAACTCTGAGCCATAACCAAGCTGCAGCAGCTATATCATCGTTAGGCTGGACTTAAGGTCGCCAGAGGAACAAGCTGGAAGTGTATTCATTTAGATGTGAGCTTAAGTGCATTTGGGTTAAAAGTTAGGATGCATCCATTAGAGCTGATGTAAATGGACTCCACCAACACATTCCGTTCCAAACCTAAGTGTCCTTCACTAGTGTTTGCTGTCGCCTGGAAATCGACTTTGAGCTGCATCTCTGATGCTCAGGGCCTGGTCCAGGGTCCCTCTGTGTGGCTGAGGTGCCTTTAGCTCTCTAGCAGGTGAGAAATCAGAGGTACTCACTCATGCTTTCCTCAGGCCTATGTTAAAGTTAACCAGCATCTACTCTCTGTCATCTATCTCTTGACCTAAGTGAAAAATGGTATGTGTCACTTCAGTCCTCATTATGTAGGCACCTGCACTCCGAGAAGACTTCTTAATTAATCTTCATGAAGTGAATGTCAGCCAAGGCCATGTATGGAATTGTTCTGAAGTGTGAGCTGTCTTCACACCTTTGTAGGTGGCCCTTTGAGGTCAAGCCCGAACAAGATTGATAGGAGAATGCTGTTGAGGCTTCTTAGATAATTAATTTCAAAGGAGTTTGACTACATCTGGTCTTCTGGTCATTGCTATTAAAACAGCATGTTCACATTTCTGATTCAAAAGCCATTTCCTTTCTTCTTTTATACCCTCCTCATGAAAGATGCAGAAATTGTAGGATTGTGGCCTAGGCCTGACTCGAAATGAAGAGTCCAGTACAGGTACTGGGACACTATATGCTATATTTTAAGATTCCATGACAACCAGTCAGGCAAGATAAAATTCTTTTACTTTTCTCCCTTGAGGATAATATTCCTTTGCTGCTTCTTAACTATTTTAGTTACTGATTGGTTCGGATCAAAGACACTTGGTTCTGATCAACATATTTTGCATACTTATTCCGAATTCCAATTTTTTGGCAAATATACAAGAAATCCAGATAAATAATTAAATCCAATTTAATTAAATCCAACCGAAAGCCTTATTTATTTATTTATTTATTTATTTATTTAACCTATGAAATTACCCGTCTGCTCCCTGAAAACAGAGATGATGTTGTATTTCACTCTAAATCCTTGAGACAACTAGAGCAATCACTTGAGTATAACATTTGCTCAAACATTAGAATGGGAGTCACTGTATTATTTCAACACATACTTGACGTTGGTAGGAGATGTAACTCTACGGCAACGACACAGATTTACCTGTGTAACTTGTGAGTGCCTCTGTGTTACACTGTGACCCTATAAAACTTATCTAAGGGCAAGATGGGAGTGTGTTGCCCTCAATAAATAGCATCGTTCAGATACCTCACAGATTTCGTGATTGTAAAGACAGTTTTCCTGCGGAAAAATGCACCAAATAAATCAGACCCTTATGGTTGCTATCCCCTGATTCAAAGTTAGCAAAACTGTAGCCTAGATATATAGATACAGATGTAGATAGATATAGATGTAGATAGATATAGATATAGATATAGATATAGATATAGATATAGATATAGATAGATATAGGTATAGGTATAGATATAGTTATAGATAGATATTGATGTAGTTGTAGATGTAGATTGTTTGGATCATGCTAAGAGTTTTTTAAAAAAGGATTAGTTGCCAACTACATTCCTTTTTATTTCTTTTGAAAATTTGGAAGATTGAAACTACATTCTCCTTGGGTAGGATTGGCTAGAAATTTGTAGAGTTTCTGTAAATCTAGCTTCAGCCTAGCCCACTCTGCTCATGTACATTACCTACCTGATCCTGTTGGAATTTGCTGTTGTGGTTCCTGAATGCTTTATCCTAGAATTTCCCTGTGCAGGTTTCTCCTATAGCCATGTTTTGGGGATAACATTGAAGCATCTGGGTGTCAGGGAAGGTGGTTACTGAAGTGACATGATCAGGTACCTAGGCTCTTCTCCAAGTTAAGTAGGGAACCTGGCTCTCTGGCCCAGTGTGGGGTCCTGAAGTCAGGGCTGGTTTGTATCTGTGAAGATTAGAGCAAGAATAAATGGAAGAAACATCCCAGGCAAAGAGTGACTCAATACTTCTTTTTTTTTTTTTTTTGAAAAAAAAATGTTTTATGTTTATTTCTGAGAGACAGAAACAGAGCATGAGCAGGGAAGGGGCAGAGAGAGAGGGAAACACAGAATCCGAATCAGGCTCCAGGCTCTGAGCTGTCAGCATAGAGCCCGATGTGGGGCTCGAACCCATGAACTGTGACATCATGACCTGAACCGAAGTCAGATGCCCAACAGACTGAGCAACCCAGGCGCCCCATGGTGACTCAATACTTCTGGATAGAGAGAAGGAAACTGTTAACTTCATTGATTTACAAGAGTGCTCAATGGAACGTCCCTCATATAAAAAGATTGTATTCACAGCTAGACAGAAGAGTTAGACAAGGCCTTTGCCTTGGATTTCCACCCGCAGGATCCAATGTAATAGTCCCTGACCTTTGGAAACTGTCGGAAGATGGTGACCTAGCATTGTCTTTGCAATTGTATGTGGAAGGAGGAAGAGAAGGGCAATGTGGGTGGGTAGGTAGCACTAGATGATGTGGAAGAAGCAGAACTGGGTCAAGGAGAATGATTGGTCTTAACAATGTGGCATTTTGTTGGCAGGAAACACAGTGAAACACGCACTCTCTCAATACTTCCTTCATGCATTCTCTGTAACTCCTGGGCTGTGGATCGAGGAAATTGGCATGTGTATGCATGTTGAAATTGATTTTAGATAATGTCCATCAAAACAGGGAAATAAACTAGAATCTAAAGTCAGACCCCAGGGGATTGATAGCTGTGTAAGTCATCCCTTACCACAGTAACCCCGTGTACCAATGACCACTAAGCTTCAGTGAGAAACAATAAGCATTTATTGTCTGCAGCACTGAGGTGGTTAACTCAGTTCTGCTGACTTTGTGCTCATGTGTCTGGATGCAGCTGGATGTCACCTGGGGCACATGAGCACCCGGGTTCTGCTCACTGTGTTTTATTATCTCATAGGCTAGTCATTGCGTATACGCATAGCAGTGTTGTGGCTCGAGATAGAGGGCAAACCCAAGAGTAGAAGAGCCGTTCAAGCCTTTCCTTGTGTCATGTTTGCCATGACTAGCAACATGACCAAGCCCAGAGATACAGTGGGAGGGCGCTGTAAAATTAATCCTCATTAATCTCTTGTGGAATTAAGCTACTAAAATGTCCAGGGTGTTTTTACTGCAGCATAACCCAGCCTGCCTTGACTGATAAAATCATTAAATATCTTCTCAGCGTAATTTTTGCATCACAGGTGAAAAATTATACAGATGACAAATACTTGCGGTCATATATTTTTCAAGGATCTATAACAGAAATTCTGTACTTACACTATAGAGGGCTTATATACTTTATAAGGGGTCATACTATTCCCTTATTTGTTATACTTTCATTCTTATATGCACGTATATTTTTGGTAAGTTTTAATACCGCAGTTATATTATAGCAAATGAAATTGGTAGAATTGTGTCCTCATACATTGTCATTGCATATACAATCATGTATAAACTTATCAATAGCAATTCTGTGTTTCCTAGTAGAATTTCAGCAGTTGAGTTGAAAGTAAAATAAACATAATATCAAATATATAGAAATTCTTTGAGATGTTTATGTAATCACTTTGTGCCAGATGTTTGTTGACTGATTTTGATATTAAGTTCAGTTTGGACTTATCTATACTGTGTTCACAGACTTCTGAACATTAGGCTGTCAGTCCCATGTGTCTGTCCAGCAGACTGGTTGAAATGTAGCTGTCATCTCTGATACCCAGTGATGAAATTCTCTATGCGGGAGGCTCCTAGCTGGTGTCGTAGTCCTGGGGGGCTCCTTTTAGGATGTTTCCTCACGGGAACTTAGGTCTTATTAAAGGAATGGACACTCATAAGGCCTGCTGTGCCTTCAAATAAAGAGGAGAAATCTTTACCTGTGGCCCACAGTTATCTTAAAAGTCCTTGGACGATTCCGTTAGAAATGCAAGATTATTCAATGCCGCATGGTCTCAGCTGATCACAGAATATTTAACCAAAATGAACATCTGTTGACTAAAACAACTGCCATTTGGTAATGTCTGACATCAGTGAAACAGAGATCTTTTTAGAGTAATGCTGAATTTACACAGATTCTATTTTCACTGACTTCAGTATTCTCTAAGCAGAATAAGTTGACAGTGCAGTCCCGACGTTCTAATTTCAAGTAGATCACTTGTTTTAAAAAGGCCTTGCTCTCTCTTTCGTCACTTGTTCAACTGGACTCTTGTGTCGGGGTTTCTTTTCTCTTCTTCACCTTTCTGACACTTTTGTGCTGCCTAGAAATTCCTGAGATTTGAGAATAATCTTCAACTCAACCAGTACCTCTGTTGACCTTTGGCCCCAGTGAGTGGATAGGTAACAGAAAAAAGGATGCCCACCTAAGAGGATGCCACAAAATGCAACCCTTAGTGCGCATATGAAAAGCTCACAAATGTGTGTCACCATGTGGCAGATTTCCACCATGGGTTGTCTTCCCGTCACACTTAATAAACCAATTAGAGGTTTAGCTCTTTAAGTCATTCACCCCTCAGTAAACAGTAATCTCCTAAAAGTCAGGGGACTTCCTATTAATAATTAAATCTTTTTAAATCAAAGATTAACTTTCAGTACATACTGATATGTTAAGCGCGCGTGCACACACACACACACACACACACACACACACACACATACACACACATTTAAAAACCTAACATATAAGTGATTTGGATTTGGACAAAGCCTCCAAGATGAGTGAAATGGAGTTTCTACAAAGCACTCAACTTCTTCTGCTGTAAAAGAATGAAGCTGTACCAAAAAGGGAAACCACTCTGTAGGAATTTGATTAAATTTACAGTCTGGTGTATTGTGCTCATTACAGGCTTACCCTTATAATTTCTAAGTTTGTAAAGAACTAGTTAAAATTTTGCTTAAGCAAATATTTTTATTTTGGAAAGAAGCTCATGGACTATACATATGTGCACGTGGTAAGAATTTAACGCGAGAGAAAAATAAGAGGAAGAGGAAATGGTCCAAAGTATTTTTTTGGACACTCCTCTTTCTCATCTTGTTCTTTAAATATTCCTTTCATCTTGGCCCTTTTCTGTCCCTCTCACTGTGTCTTCGAGGAATGTTACCCTTCTCCCTGTTTTCACTTACATTTCTGAAGTTTTGCAAAAGTTTGGCTCAATACTCCCTTCAGCGATTTAGACTTTTTCACTCAACTGCTCATGCCCTAAGAACCTTCTACAGTTAGCACACCCATAATATATCGAATTTCTCCCTCGCCCCCAACCTTCTCTTGTCGTTCTCACTTTAAGTCCTTGGATGACTCAGACACCCTTCCAGTTCTCAAGCAACAGGCTTAGGACCAGGCCACACTTGTTTGTTTACTGCACACAGCCAGTTAGTTACTAATTCTTCCTTCTTCCTTCTTTAACATCTGCTCCCCTCTATCCCTATCTCCACTTCACATTTCTATGACTCCTTCCTCTCCACTTTGTTTTTCAGTGGGCTCTTGGCTGCGCCTCTGATTTGTTCCAGCCCTTATCTGTACAATCACAGTGATGTCTCTGACTGTATTGTCCCAGTGCTTCTTATCGTGATTGACTATAACAAACTATTCCACAGATACTCATTTGAAAGGTATTGATGTAACTAGTGTCAACTTTAAAAAGGTTTCTCTCTTTCTAAAAGAATAATTATATAGTTCTAAATATTACATGGGTCAAAGAAGAAATCCCAAGAGAAATTTTAAAATATTTTTAACTGTATGAAAATGAAAACAATGTATCTCGTACTTTATGGGATAGAGTGAAAGCAGTGCTTAGAGGGAATTTATAGCATTGAATGCATATATTATGCATATATGTATATTATGCATCTAATGATCTAAAGTCAATAATCTAAGTTTCCAGCTTAGGCAAATATCAAAAGAAGAGCAAAATAAATCAAAGTAAGCTGAAGAAAAAAGAAATAGTAAGAATTAGAACAGAAATCAATGAAATTAAAACAGGAAATAAATAGAGAAAATCAATGAAACCAAAAACTAGTTCCTTGAAAGGTCGATAAAATTGATAAGCCTCTATTCAGGCTAAGAAAAAAAGTGAGAGGACACAAATTCTAAAACAGAAATGGACGAGGGGACTTCACTGTAGATCCCATAGAAATTGAAAGGATTATAAAGGAATACCATGAACAACTTGATGACCACAAATTTGATAGCGTGGATGAAATGGCACACTATCTGCCAAAACTCACACAAGAACTCACACACAAGAAGAGAAAGATCTAATAAAAATGAAGAATTTAATCAATAATTAAGAATATTCCAAAACAGAAAGTTCCAGGCCCATATGGTTTCACTGGTGAATTCCACCAAATACTTACGGAACAAATTATAGTAATTGTCTACAATCTCTTCCAAGGATAGAGGCAGATGGGATACTTTGTAATTCATTCCATTAGGCCAACAGCATTACCCATATGCCATAATCAGACAAAGACATTACAAGAAAACGACGACCAGTATCTCTGATGAGTATAGATGCAACATTCAACAAAATGTTGCCAAATTACATCCAAAAAAGTATATGAAGAATTATAAACCATGACCAAGTATGCAAAGCTGGTTCAACACTTAAAAATCAATTAATGTGACCTGTCATATCAACAGACTAAAAAAGAAAAGTTGCATGATAATATCAATATATGCAGAAAATATACAGAAACGTGTCTGACAAAATCCAAATCTTCATGGTAAGAACTATCATTAAACTAGAAATATAAGAGTATTTTTTTCCAATTGATAAAGACTATGTCCAAAAAAATCTATACCTCACATTGTACTTATTCGTGAGAAACTTGAAACTTCCCCTGGGAAACTTTAAGTTTCCTTGTTCCTCATGGAAGGGATGTCCCTGTCACCATTCCTTTTCAGCATCATCCTGGAAGTTCTTGCTAATGCGACAAAACAAGAAAAGGAAATGAAAGGAATATAGATTGGGAAGGAAAAGATGAAACTGTCTTTGTTCAGGGATGACATGATCATCTCTATAGAAAATCCAAAACAGTCCACAAAAACCTTCTGGAACTAATAAGTGATTACTGCATGGCTTCCAGGTACAAAATTTAATATACAAAAATCAGTTGCTTTCCTATGTATTAACAATAAGCAAGTGGAGTTTGTTACTGAAAACACAGTACCATTTACATTAGCATCTGGAAAAAATAAAATATTTAGGTGTAAATCTAAGAAAATATGGGGGTGCCTGGGTGGCTCAGTTAGTTAAGCGTCTGACTTCAGCTCATGTCATGATCTCACGGTTTGTGAGTTCGAGCCCTGCATCGGGATCTGTGCTGACAGCTTGGAGCCTGAAGCCTGCTTTGGACTCTGTGTCTCCCTCTCTCTGTTCCTCCCCCACTCTGTCTCTCTCTCTCTCTCTCTCTCTCTCTCTCTCTCTCTCTCAAAAATAAAGATTAAAAAATTATTTTTAATAAAAAAAGAAAATATGTACAAGATACATATGAGGAAGACTATGGGCTGGTGAGTGAAATCAAAGAACTAAATAAATGGAGAGATATTCAATGTTTATGGATAGGAAAACTCAGTATCTTTAAGATGTCAATTCTTCCCAAATTGATGTATAGATTAAGTACAATCCCAATCAAAATCCCAACAAATCACTTTGTAGGTATCAACAAAGTGATTTTGAAGTTTATATGGAGAGGCAAAAAAACACAAGAGTAGCCAACACAATATTAAAAGAGAACAAAATTAGACTGGTTCTACTTGACTTTTCGACTTACAAAACTACAGTAATCAAGATAGTGTGCTATTGGTGAAAAAATAGACAAATAGATCAATAGAACAGAATAGAGATCCAGAAACAGACCTTCATAAATATAGTCAGTTGATCTTTGTCAAAGAAGCAAAGGCATCACTGTGGAGCAAGGACAGTCTCTTCAACAAATTGTGCTGGAACATCTGGACATTCACGTGCAAAAAGATGAATCTAGACACAAACCTTACACCTTTCACAAAAAGTAACTCAAAATTGATTGTAGACCCAAATATAATATATGAAAAACTATAAAAGTCCTAGAAGAGTACATAGGAGGAAGCCTAGATGACGTTGGGTATATGATGGCTTTCTAGATGCAAAACCAAAGAAATGATCTGTGAAAGAAAGAATTGGTAGGAGGGACTTCATTAAAACTTAAAACTTCGGCTCTGCAAAAGGCAATTTATCAGGAGAATTTGAAGACAAGCCACAGACTAGAAGAAAATATTTGCAAAAGACACATCTGATAAAGGACTGTTATCCAAAAATACATCAAGAGCTCTTAAAACTCAACAATAAGAAAATGGATAATGCAATTAAAAATGGGCCAAAGAAGATGTGTAGATGGAAAATAAGCATATGAAAAGATGCTCCACGTCATATGTCATATGTCATCAGGGATATACAAATTAAAATAACGGGATACCGGGGGCTATGCAAATTAAAATAACGAGATAAATGCTCCCCATTTAGAAGGTACCATTCCTGAACTCTGACAACACCCGATGTTTACAAGGATGTGAAACTATAGGAATTCTAAGGCATTGTTGGTGGGCATCACAAAATGGTACTACCACTTTGGAACACATTTTGGTGGTTTCTTACAAACCTAAACATACTCTTACCATAGGATCCAGCAGTCACACTCCCTGGTATTCATCCAAAGTAGTTGGAAACAAGTCCTCACAAAAAAAACTGCACGTGGATGTTTATGGCAGCTTAGACGTAATTGCCAGAACTAAGAAGCAACCAAGCTCTCCTTCCGTAGGAGAATGGACAAGTGAACTATGGTCCATCCGGACAATGGAATATCATTCAGCACTAAAAAAGAACTGAGCTATTAAACCTCGAAAAGATATGGGAGAAACTTAATACTGCTGAGTGAAAGAAGCCGAGCTGAAAGGCTACATACCACATGATTGAATTGTATGACATTCTGGAAAAAGTACAACTGCGCACAATAAAAAGATCAGTAGTTGTCTGGGGCAGAGGTCAGAGAGAGTTAACTAGTCAGTGCACAGAGGCTGTTTAGGGGAGTGAAAATACTCTGTATGGTAATATTACAATGAATAGCGTAACTTTTTCCAAACCTATAGAATGCACGCCACTCTAGTGTGAACTATAGTGTAAAATGGAGTTTGGGTGATTATGATATGTTAATGTAGGTCCATCTTTGGCAAAAAAAAAAAAACAAAATGTTTCATTTTATTCAAAAATGAATAAGTTAAAATTTTTTTTAGTAAAAATTAAAAAAAAATGTTCTGGTGGTTTTTTTCTTCTCCCCAGTGTTTATCCTGCTTTAAACCACTCTTGTTTCTGATCTTCAACAACCTCACTCATCTCACCTTTTTTTTTTTTTTTTTTAATTTTTTCTTTCAACGTTTATTTATTTTTGGGACAGAGAGAGACAGAGCATGAACGGGGGAGGGGCAGAGAGAGAGGGAGACACAGAATCGGAAACAGGCTCCAGGCTCTGAGCCGTCAGCCCAGAGCCCGACGCGGGGCTCGAACTCACGGACCGCGAGATCGTGACCTGGCTGAAGTCGGACGCTTAACCGACTGCGCCACCCAGGCGCCCTCATCTCACCTTTTATACTCTTGTCCCCCAACCCTCATTATCAATCTCTGCATAGCAACCAGAGCCATTTAAAAACACGATCTGACCTGTGCCTCCCCTACTTTCAACCCTGCAGCGGCTTTCTGTTGCCTTAGAATAAATGCCAAGCTCCTATCCCTTGGCTTCCCATGTTCCAGGCATATCCACTTCCCTTCTGTTCCTCTCCTTCTAGACTTAGGATGTCAGACATGCTCCGTTTGGAATGCTTGCCTTTTTTTCATGGATGATTCCTTCCCACTTGTCAGGCTTCAATTTAAATTACCCCTGCTCGGGCAGGTCTTCCCTGGCAGTGCGTGGAGTAACCCCCACCCCGACCCCAGATTTACTCCACCACACTCGGAAGTGCAGAGATTAAGACCACAGACTCTGGCTTCAAATGACCTGTGTTAAAACCCCAAACCACCACTTTAAAGTTGTATTATGTCCAGAGATTCTGTAATTCCTCTGTCCCCCAGTTTCCTCATTTGAAAGGAGGGGATAATATCAGAGTTAACTTATCTGATAAGGTTGAGGTTTTGAATGGGTTGATACACATCATGCACTCACTGAGGACAGTACCTGGCACATAGAAATCCTTATGTTAGTGATTAGTACAGTACATCGTTATGGTCTTATAAAAGAGCAAAGAATTTCAATGCATTTTAATTGCTTATTTTTTATTCCCTCTTCTCTAATAACAAGGCAGGGACTATATCTGCCATTTCTCCCCACTACTATGTACCCAGCTATTCCTGGCACATAGGAGAACATCAGCAAGTATTTATTGAAGAATTGTGAATTGGGATCAGACTTTGCCAAATTAAATTAAACCATATTGCTGAGGCTCAGCTTTTTTTAAAAAAATTTTTAATGGTAGGCAGTGGAGTGGCACCTGCTAATGCTTAGAATTGGGTGAGACTTAGCCACTTCCCGACAACCTGTATCTAACTGCCTTTTTTGCCATGCCTGCAAGCATTTATAAAGCAAGCATTGATCCTCAAACAGGCACAAAAGAGGATCCAACTGTCTGTGAAATCAGATAGAATCCTTTGAGGCAGGGCTGATCTTTAGCTATTAGGCACTGATACAACCATATTGGTTGTTAACTACTAGTGCTTATGTTGCTTGGCGTATAATTCCTGTCCAGATTCCTAGAGTGCCTCTGACCTTCTTAAGCATCTTCAGGAGCTCAAACTGAATGCCCAAAAAAGGGTTAAAAGCTGTCTCTGAATACCACTAATTTCACCCATGAAAACTCATTCTGATTCAAATTACTGAAAATAGCTCTTGCTGATCAGATGTAAAAATAGATCAAACTCTGGTAGTGGCTTCCCTCTGGAGGAAGGGGCTTCTTACTGGAAAGGGAGTTGACCAGTCCTGGAGCATGAAATCCTTATTAGAGCATTTGACTAAATTTGCAGTGTGGCTTATACTAGAAATCTGCAAACTGTAGCTCTAAGCCAGACCCAGCTGCTGCCTGTTTTCCTACGGCCTGTGGGCTGAGAAAATTGTTTTACATTTTTAAGTGGTAGGGAAGAAAAAAAAAAGAATATTCTGTGGTGTAAAAATTTTATAAAATTCAAATTTTAGCACCTAATAAAGTATTTTTGGAACAGAGAATGCTCATGTTTATGCTCTGTGTATCACAGCTTTGGCCTTTCCATGGTGGAGGTGAGTAGTTGGTTTGGAGACCTTGTGACACAGAAATCCAAAAATACTCACTGTTGTCCCTTGACAGAGGGACAATCCTGGCTTGCCCTAACAAATGAGCTATCCGTGCTCAATAGTTTAACATAAACTATACATATCTATAAAAAGTGTAAAAATATTTACAATAAATGTGGCAAAAGGTTAAATGGTTCAGCTATTATGGATAATGTGAACTGTTTCTGGAAGACTGTTAAGTGACACTGGACAGTACTCATGTATTAAAAGGAATGAATCAGGCAGAGAAAGACAGATGTCATCGTATGTTTTCACTCATATGTGGAACTTGAGAAACTTAACAGAGGACCATGGGGGAAGGGAAGGGGGAAAATCGTTTCAAACAGAGAGGGAGGCAAACCATAAGAGACTCTTAAATACAGAGAACAAACTGAGGGTTGATGGGGGGGCAGGGGAGAGGGGAAAATGGGGGATGGGCATTGAGGAGGGCATCTGTCGGGATGAGCACTGGGTGTCCTATGGCAGCGATGAATCATGGGAATCTACCCCCAATACCAAGAGTGCACTGTATACACTGTGTGTTAGCCAGCTTGACAATAAATTATATTAAAAACAGAATAATAATAAAATGGGGGAAAAATCTAAAACTATATAATATGATTGCAATTTTAATATTTGAGATATATATGTAATATTACATTGGTTTATAATGAGAAAGAAATGGAGCAGATCAATGGGTAACAGCTTACTTTTCTGTATTTATTGCCTAAATAAACCTATTTATTCTAAATAAGCTTGCATCAGTTTTATCAGTTTTCAAATAACAAGACTAAATGGTAATGCAGAACATCAAACTCATGGTAAAGCTAAGTAAAAGGAAGTTTGCATAGTCTTCTTCATTAGTGAAATAAACATAAATGTGCCATAGTTCCAGAATAAAAATATTCCAGTTATTCTCAAGAGACAGGAAAGTGTTTTATAAATGGCAAAATGTCTCTTAATCACTTGTTATCTCTCCATTCCATTATAAAATAAGAAAAGAGAAGTGGTGCTCTTTCCCTAGTTCTTAATGATTCATAGAGAATTGTATTCTTTTTTTTTTAAGTCTATTTATTTATTTTGAGAGAAAGAGAGAGGGAGAGCAGGAGTGGGGGAAAGGGCCTGGGGAGAGGGAGGGAGAGTATCCCAAGCAGGCTCTGTGCTGTCGGCACAGAGCCTGACTTGGGCCTTGATCCCACGAACCATGAGATCATGACCTGAGTCGAAATCAAGAGTCAGACGCTTAACCCACTGAGCCACCAAGGCATGCTCAGAAAATAATTCTATTCTTGAGCCTGAAAGGAAGGAGAAGTTTTAAACCAAAACACAGGGCATAGTGTTATCCAGACAAAAAAAATCTATTCCCCTCATTGCTTGCCACTGAACAATAGCTTAGGTAGGTTATGATAGGGTATTAATTTCTTTTAAGGCCAGTAGCTAGACATTTGTCATGGACCATAAGTGATGTGACAGGATATAACAGAATCGGCATCTTTCATAACATACTACTTCAGTCAACAGTGTGCAATCCTTCTTCTGGGCTGCCTCTTCCTGATCGGACCTTTTTATGATTATAACTTCCTATAGTCCCTGATTGAAGCTAGTGATTTTCTATCAACTTTCTATTTCCTCAACCTCATCTAACATAGTTCAGTTTCTTCTAACTGTTCCCCAGCCCAGTAATGTTCATTTAAGGCCATACCTTTGTAAGCGACGTCTTTCAGAATGATGTGCTGTATACGGTATCTTTTGGATGACCACTCTACCAAATATATTTAAGATAGTAAGACAAGTTGTGAGGTTCTTAGTCCTGTTGCGTAGTTTCCACTGGACTAAAAATCCCCCAGACGTGCTCATTTTCCTATTCAGCAAGCAGTGATTGGGAAAATCTGTATTTAAGATACTGTTGTACAAAGGGACAGGGGAAAAGGTGCTGATACACAAAATTAGAAAGGGTGATCCTTATCAGAATATCGTATATTTCCTGTTAGATATACAGTCAATCCTCACTATTTTCAGATTCCATATTCATGAATTTGTCTACTTCTAAACTTTGTACTCCCAAGTCAGAACGCATGTGTCTTTTGTAGTCATTCATGGGACTTGCACAGAGTGGCAAATGATTTTAGTTGCTGGACATGCACATTCCCAGCTGAGATCAAACAAGGTGGCATACCACCTTCTTGTTTTAGCTCTCCTACTGTAAGGAAGGGTTTATTTAGTGCCTTTTTTTTTCTTCACTTTTCTGCTTTTTTGCTCTGTGTGATTTTGCTGTTTAAAATAGCCCCCGGGCACAGTGCTGAAGTGCTGTGTGATGCTCCTCAGTGCAAGAAGGCTGTGATGTGCCTTATGAAGAGAATACGTGTTAGACAAGCTTCAGTCAGGCATGAGTTATGGTGCTGTTGGCCATGGGTTCGATGTTAGTGAATTGACAATACATATTAAATAAGGTGCCTATTAAATAAGCTATATATTGACAGGTTGATGAAAATCTGTGGCCAGAGGCTTATAGGAACCTCACCCTTCACGTCCCTAGGAGTAATGCTTCATCTTTCACTAATTTAGTGTTTGGGTTGACTTTGCAGAACGTAGCTAATAACGAGCATCTACTGATTCTGTTTGGGCTGGTACTTAAGTTTAGAGAAAAGTCTTGGGGTAATTATTAAAATAACGATGATTATTCATTCAGTGTTTACTGAGAATTTCTGTGGATAAAATGCACAGCAATGATCAAAAGACACAAATATCCCTGCCCTCAAACTTCCATTATAGTTAAATTTCTTGGCTTCTGAAGGCCTGTGCCACACACTTAATGTGCATCATGTAACACTACTGCGAAGTGGGTTTTTAAGGCCCATCACAAAGGAAACTGCAATTCAAATAATTTTAAATAAGTAGCCCAAGATAAAACAGAGCGTCCCCTCCAACAAGGTTTCAAACCCAAGCTGACTTGATCTAAACCTCTACTCTTAAATACTATGCTGTTGTCATGATTTAAACTACCTAAAATGGTATACTGAGACTTGGTCATAGAAAATCCACATGCCTACTGAATATTTCCATTTTACGAATTCAGTGCTACAGGATAGCACTTCTTCAGATTCAGTAATTTAGGTGAATATTACATCGTGGGTCTAATCTCGTTTTGCCTTTGGTAGATTCTTCATCATCTTGTTCTTCTTTGGAAATTGGAGTTAACTTTGAAAAACGCTCTTGGTCTCTGGACACTGTGAGTTTACACGTAGCATTTGGTGAAAATGGACATGGCAGACATTGTTAGGATTAAACTTTGAAGAGAGAGGGGGATTTTCTATTAACGTTTTAGGGCGATAAGAAGAAAGCATTTTATTAAACATCGCATAGTGACATTCTAAAAATCTTGTTTCAACATCTGTCTAGTTTTCCAAATTTCACTAATGGCACTTATCATTCTCAGCTTCATTATCTTTTGTCCCTCACACTCTCCCAGCCTCCTCTTGAGCCATTCCACCTCCTGGAGACCCTCCTCAGTCCTCATGACTTTTTGCCAACATTTGGTTTGTCAGCTACCTGATAAGACAGTCTAGACAAGGAGATTTCAGCAGAGCTCATGAGTGTGGCAACAATCTCATCGCGCCTCTGGCTGGTTTCATTTTAACATACTATCCTTCACCAATATTCTTCCAGTTTGGGTTTTACATTTTTAAGGTGGCTTAAGAATTTTACTTCTTTATTTGAAAAATATTTTACCTTTTATTCTAAAATTTCCACCAAAATCGTTGAGAGCAAATTAAAGTGTCTGGCAATTACATGTTCAACATGAGGCAAGATTAAAATTCAGAATTCCAAATTCAAAATAAAATACAGCCATGTTCCCGAATTATTAAATATTCATCTGCTAAAACATGGTGAGGCAGAAAAATATTTTACTGGTGTTTTTGAGATACTAGGTAGAGTGAACTTGTTTTTAACCAAAGTTTCACCGTATACTTTAAACTACAGAACCCCTTTAAAGAAAATGTTAATGTAGAGTATGGGGAAAAAGCACTAAGCACATTTTAAAAATACAGTTGTATGATTGGAAACCAAAGGATTCCTTACCTTTTTTTATTACATACTTAAAGTTTCCTTCAAATACAATAAAACTTGTGTCTGGACTATGCATCTTTAAGATAAAAGCCACTTTTCAAAACAGAAATGCTTCCATTGAGGGTTCATGTGTTTGGGGAAACATATTTTTCAAAACTCAAACTAAAGGCTGCATTCTGTGATGTGTTAGCCAAACACATAATTTCATTCCTGTTACTAACTTTATTCACATTCCTTTTTCCTTATCTCGTGGAGACCCGCTGTCCTGTGGGTTATTAAAAAAAAAAATGCCAAAACAATGCAGCTGTTGCCATGGTCAGAAACATTACATTCTGTTAACTGAGGGTTTCCTTTTTCTTTCCACCATTTTTCAGGTTAGTAAACTCTGATTCCTCTATGTGAAGTTGTTAATTTCTTATTAGCCCATCGTACATACAGCAGTGATTTCTGTCACAGTTAGACATAATGAAGCTTAGTGTTTTGGACAGGCAGTATAGAATTGAGGGCACAGATTTCTTAAGTCAGAGCCCGGCCTCTTGAGTGAGTTATCTAGGCTTTCGTACTTGATTTTCACTTCTCCCTGTGACTAGAGGACCATGCAATTTTCAATGGACGTGCTTCCTTATTCGTTTATAACATTGTTTGACAGATTTTTTTTTAATGTTTGGTTGTACATTAAAAACTGCTGTGCTGCTGCTTAAATATTTGTCAGCCGTTACACGATCTGGAAGTCCTGTGTATGCCAGCGGGCTGACACATTAGATTTCATTCTCTTCCAGCTCGGTCCTGGCGCTGGTTTTTATTTCCCCATCAAAGTGCAATTTTCTTTGACTTAGTCATTTTCACTTAAGTCATTTTACAATTGCAGCAATTTGGAAATTGCCAAGCTTGGAATGATAATCTTTTAAAATTTAAACTCAGGTTATAAGTTTCCCCCTGACGTGTGAGTGGTGCTAAATATTTTCACAATTTTGTGTAGGAAGGAAGAAAAACGGCGATTCATTGACATCGTTCATCGCTATCCTAGACTCAAGCCAGGGATGGTGACACTGTTCTGACAAATTAACTTCGCTATATTATACTAGACACTGTTGAAAAGAGATGATAGGATCAGTCATCCTCATAGTAAGGCGGACGAAATAAATTTCCTTCCTTTAGCTTGCTGGGCAATTTGATGTAACTGTTCCCTTACCTCTTTCTGATCACAAACTCTTACAGCTTCTCCTCGTCAAATATTAAAGTAGCGCTATAATAAAATGTAGAAATGGCATTGCTGAATAATACACCTATTAGACTATTTTGGTAATACGGTGATTATTAGCTACGTGCAACTGTGACACAATGTATGTGGGGGAAAAAGCAAGTCCCACCGTGTTCTCCAGTGGCATTCCCAAATTGACATATTTACTCAAAGGAAACACTAAGATATGAATGGTGGGTGCCTGGGTGACTCAGTCAGATGGGCGTCCAACTTCAGCTCAGGTCATGATCTCATGGTTCATGGGTTCGAGCCCCGTGTCAGGCTCTGTGCTGACAGCTTGGAGCCTGGAGCCTAGAGCCCGCTTCAGATTCTGTGTCTCCCTGCCTCTCTGCCCCTCCCCTACCTGTCTCTCAAAAAAATAAATAAACTTTAAAAAAAGATATGAATGGGAGTGGAGTATGATTCTGGATTCTGGTTTTAGGTGTCGGTAGTTATTTAGATGGTAGAAAAGATTCTTGAATATGTATTTTATAAGAAACCCAAAGCTTAGTAAATTATCATGTAATTTTAAGACAACACAATCCCCAATATACAGGGAGTGAGATTTATATTATCTCTCACCTTCATAGAACACTTCATCATTTTTAATATTCTACCATATTATTCATCCTGCAACAAGCCTCTTACAAAGACACGGTCTCCCCCACTTTGCAGATTAAAACTCTGGGCCCCAGGACCGAGATAAGTAGCACGTCTGTGATCTCCTGTGCAGGAAATGCAGTCTCTCCCGGATCTGAGCACAGGGCTCTTTAGTCTTTGGCGGATGTGCTGCGGCGGCTCTACATCACATAGCACATGGCCTTGCTGCGTAAGTGTAGAAGTTGATGAAGATACAATGTAATAAAGCAGTGATTTGGCGAATAGACACCGCTGGTAGTAACTTCGCTGTAAATACTGTCTGAGTCATCTTGACAGCTCCCCTTGTTTTGTGGGCCTCACCACCTCTTCCATCCAAAGGATGGCTCCATCCGCGATTAGGGAGTACACAACGGGCTTCTTTCCCGGTGAGGGTCTCCCCGCTCACGACGAGTCTTGCTTCATTATCCGGGTGTGTTGTTAATGGTGTTTCTGCCCCCCTCAGCTCGCCGTGCTGCGGCCGTCCTGATGGGATCCTCTGCTCGCTCTCTGGGCTTAAGCGGCTGCTCCGTTCCATGCAAGCAGCGGGGCCCTCCTCACAGGACATGGGTTCCCGGGTTTGGGGACTGAGCCTGCCATTTGCTGCTTGTTTGGGGAAGGGGGCTCAATTTTTATCTGGAAAATAAGAGATACTTACCTGGGAAAAGCACAGGGTTGTTTTTGAGACAGATGTAAACAATGCATGCAAAAATTTTGCAAATTATAAAACAATGATTTTATTTTTTTATAAATGTTTTTCAAGTTTTATTTATTTTTGAGAGAGAGACAGAGCGAGTGAGACGGGGAGGGGCAGAGAGGGAGAGAGAGAATCTCAAGCAGGCTCCGCACTGCCAGCGTGGAGCCCATTGTGGGGCTCGAACTCACAGGCCACAAGATCGTGACCTGAGCCGAAACAAAGAGGCGCTTAACCGACTGAGCCACCCAGGCACCCCTAAAACAGGATAATTTTAGCGAAGTAGCCTAGTGTCTCTGAACCCCATTGCTGGAATTGTTGAAAATTCAAACACGATGACCGTGGAGGACATATGCTTACTTTCCACGTGTGTCTGCAGGATCTTCTGTGGTAGGCTCGCCTCACTGTGGCGTCGGCCCTTTTCATTGGTCTTCTGAAAGTGTGTTGCTTGTTTTTCATTTTCATTTTCATTTGAAAATGCGGTCATTCTTTACTGAACGGTCCCTGCACGCTTGTCAGCCCCCACAAACCGCTGCAGATGCTGAGATGAGTGACTGGGCCTGGGGAGTTGCGGGGCTGGGGGGCTGCTTTACCAAGAGGCTTGGTGGAGGTGCCAGAGGCCCCATGGCAGCAGAGACAACGGGCTTTGCTCCCAGCCTGGAAGATTGGGGTAACATTTCCCAGGAATATCAAGCGGTAGAGTGAAACCAGCATCCTTAACGTGGCCCGCAAACCACCGCACAACATGGCCACAGCCCTTGTCCCTGATTTCAGTCCGACGCTCACCCAGGCATGCCGGCCTTCAGCCTGGCTTCTGTGCCCTCTAGTCCCGAGACTCACCTGCCGCGTCCCACCTCACAGTCCGTGCTTTGCTCCCTTCTCTGCCCGAATGTGCTTCCCCAGACGCCCGTGGGGCTCACCTTCTCGTCTCCTTCATGTCTTTGATCAAAGGCCACTTGGTTCATAAGGTCTTCTCCCCCCTGCCCTGCTTAAAATAACACTCCAGGCTAGCCCTGCTTTGACTTTCTATACAAGAGTTTTTTACTTCCAGCACCCTAAGTATTTATCAATATTTTAAATTACCTGTCTTCACTGGAATGTGTGCTCTGTGGCTCCCCCCACCCTTGTTAGGAGATAAGTATAAAGCATTCTTAGCTGTCAGAATAGGGGCCCGTGAGTATTACTGGGGAATGAGCCATGCGCTGCATGGCCAGCTTTACGTGCGTTATCTCATTCGATCCTTACAGCTGAGCTGTGAGTTAGGTCTAATTGCCCCCTTCGTATTGCAGCAGAGACCGTGGCTCTCAGAGCCACAGAAGCTTGCCCACGCCTCAGCTGCTGGGTGGTAGAAGTAGGCTTTGAATCGTGGTAGAGAGCCTGTACGCTGACTCTTGACCCTCGAATCTAGACAGGAAAGAGAACCCGGCATATTTGGGGCACTGCTTCATCTACCCGTGGCTTGGGAAGTGGCTGGAGATGTGGTCCCAGGAATTGAGGCTGGGGAGGCAGCAGGAGATCCTTTGTCGGCTTTGTGACAGTCTGGTATTTCCATGTGATGGTTATTGAAGGATGCCGAGCAGGGAGTAGGGTGACCAGACTGCTGTTCTAGGAAGATCACTCCAGCTACGGAGTGATGAATATACATCAGAAGGAATCGGTGTTGGGCTTGGGAAGCCAGCTGGGAGGTTATCAGAGTAGCCCAGGCCAAAAAAAAAAACAAAACAAAACAAAACAAAAAACTGAACCAAGTGAATGACAGTGGAAATGGAGAGGTTGGAAGGCAAAATGGGCTGATATGTGTAAAAGTAGATATGGAAGCAGGTGAAGGAGAGTCTTGGATGGTACATTTCTGGGACAGATGGGAGATGAGTGGTGCCGCTCTCTTACCTTCTTGGATGAGTTTTCTACTTTCTTTATATTAAGAAAATAAAAATATATATTACTATATTATACATAGCTATTATATATATACATGTTATTGAATAATATTAAAAATTATATATATTACTTCCAATAATAAACCATGTTGTGAAATACACAAACTTGCTAACATTTAGGAGTATATAACGCTCACACAGTTCATTAACTATCATTATCTCTTGAGGAGGAACTAGAGATACGAGCCCTGGGAATTCTGTCTGGAGCTTACAAACACTCCAGAGAGAGCCCTTTGATTATGGCACAAATATAAATAAATATGGCTTGGGGCGCCTGGGTGGCGCAGTCGGTTAAGCGTCCGACTTCAGCCAGGTCACGATCTCGCGGTCCGTGAGTTCGAGCCCCGCGTCGGGCTCTGGGCTGATGGCTCAGAGCCTGGAGCCTGTTTCCGATTCTGTGTCTCCCTCTCTCTCTGCTCCTCCCCCGTTCATGCTCTGTCTCTCTCTGTCCCAAAAATAAATAAATGTTGAAAAAAAAATTAAAAAAAAAATAAATATGGCTTATTCATAATAAGTAATAGTATCATCATTATTATACATTTAACAGCACATCCTCCTCTTCGGCCACCTGTCAATGAGCAGCTCACTCCTGCCCCCAAAGACTGTTTTCCTAACTCTGCCTGGAAAAGAGAGATTACTGACTGTGAAAGTAGGCCGTTGACAATAACCAGTGCAGTGGCCTGCTCTTGGCAGGTTCTTTTGCTTTGCCTGGCAATGTTACCCACAGTATCTTATTAGGTACTTCATATTTAAATCACAGTAGAATTTTCCAGAGTGCCATCCTTCACATAACTAAAAAAAAATTGTTAAGCTTGTTTACATAATGGATGTAAATGTTAAGAAAACTTCTTTTCAGGGAGCATGAGGATTTAAGATAAACACCTCTGATCTTCATTGCCTCATCTTTAAACTAGGGAAAATAACCCTAATGAAGGTTTGATGTGTGGGAATTACATGAGATAATGTTTATAGAGTTTCTTGGAACAGAGATCAATAATATTCCAAGTGTTCTTCAAATAGCAGTTAGTAGTAATAGGATTGGTATCATCATTAAAATGATTACTGTATTATGTATTGATGTAATTTAGCCTAGGAAAACCTTTTAGGGTCTTCATGCAAAGCGTGCTCTTTAGAATTTCGATATTAGGAAGTAAAAGGTTGAGTTTAAGAATATGATCTTAGTTGGGACGCCTGGGTGGCTCAGTCAGTTAAGCGTCCAACTGTGGCTCAGGTCATGATCTCACGGTTTGTGGGTTCGAGTCCCGCGTTGGGCTCTGTACTGACAGCTCAGAACTTGGAGCCTGCTTCAGGTTCTGTGTGTGTCTCTCTCTCTCTGCCCCCCCCCCCCCACTCGTGCTCTGTCTCTTAAAAATGAATAAATGTTAAGGAAAAAAAGAACATGATCTTTGTTTGGTAAAGGAAGCCATAGTTAGATGAATTTATTTGAACAATCTAAAATTCAAAGTCTGTGTCACGGCAACTAGTGGGCCGTTATAATCCTTGTTTGATAGTTTATGCACAATCACATATGGCCTGGCACTCAAGTAACCAGAAGCTCAAGTAATTATAAGTCCGTTGTAAGAAAGTAACGAGGGATGAGATTGTGAGCTGTCCATGTGTTTGGTATGATATGGCTGCCATTTTTATTTCATTTTTTATGAAGTTGAACCAACTTGGGCTGACCATGTGTTCCTCGGGTCACTTTGGTCCCCATGCTCACGGACTTCACACGTGCACTTAATCTGTTGCTCCTTCTTTGAATGAGTGACTCCAAGTTTAATGAAGAAAAGTATCTTAAGGGTCAGCATAGTATTGATATTCCTATATACTATGCTCTGGTGTTTGTAATAACCTGCTTTTCCAAAAACAAGAATCCACTATGCTAAACCATATGGAATTGCTGAACTAGACTGTTCTAGATCCACAGGATGGCACTTTTGTTAGGTTCCATCACTAATAAGATGAAGGCAGTGAGGTAGTTACTAACAGTAAGTTAGTCTACCGAAGCGTTCATGAGAGTAATCCGTAGGTCATCAGTTAACAGGGAATAGGGAGAGAGTGGATCATTCTCTGCTCCTACTTGTTGAACTGTAGGTAGTAGGAAGCATTTTGAGGAAGGAAGTTAAAAGTGATTTCAGAAAGGTGGAAAATCTTCCTGTCTTTAAGGCCGTTGAATAAAGAGATGATTCACATAGAAGTCTTGAAAAGCATGGATAAGGTGCCTTGCCAAAGTGATATTCTGAGCACACAGTAATTAGAGGAACAACTGGTAGATCGTGTTAAGACTATCGCGGTAAAAAAGCACTCCAGTACTGTCACACTCCGTAACATCAAGCCTTTTTATAGCCCACCTTGATTGTGTTTTAACTTGACATTTGGGATAAGCCTCTAACACATTTTCCTTCTTTTTCATCTTTATGTGATTTGCACTTCCTTACTGTGGCTTCTTCTCCAGTCTTCCTTCTGTCTTTTTGTTCCAGTGTCCCACTTAGTAAAATCAAAACCGTGAATGCATAAAAAAGTTGTTAGTCAATCCTCCCAGTATCCTTGGTCAGTATAGTAATCATAACTGTGGTTTTGAAAGCCACCTTGGCATTTATAAATAGAGAGGATCTTTCTGGTGCGAAGATACTTCCATCTGTCTAAACATTAAAGTTCTGTTGACGTCATACACCGACTCTAAGATAACTTCTCTCTGAAAGCGGGATTGCCGTGAAAAGCCCATCATGCCCTGGGACATACTCTTTAGTGTGTTGAACACAGGTCAGTGTGAAATAGTTCAAGAAACAAACCCACACAAAAAGGCGCTATTCCTTTGCTTGTTCTTTTTCCCAGAGGTGGCACAGCTGAAGAGACCCTTTAACAGAGTGTCTTTGTCTTCCCTGAAATCACACAATCCCAGCACTTTGACTGTCATAACGTGTTAGACCCTTCGAGAGCTCAGAGTTTATTTCCTCCAAACGCTTCATGTTACACCCGAGGAAATGGAGGCATACACAGAAAGTAGTGATTGGGACTTTGACCTAGAGTCACTCTGAGTCTGTCGCTCAGTCATGATGATGGAAATACACCGTCATGCTGCTGGGAGCCCTGTTTGTTGTTTCTCCAGGGGGTCTCAATAGAGATTTCTAGTTTACCCTCTGTGATTTTAGGTTTTTTGAAGCAGAGAGATGGGAAACTCACTTCAGCTGGGTGATCTGTCTCCAGCAGCCTTTTAGTCATGACATTTCCACCTCCTAGCATGTATTTAGCCACAGTGGGAAATTCAGGAGGATATACATTCATTCTGTCTTTGAGCATTCTGTAAGAGCAGTCTTGTAGAAGAGAAAAGAAGAATACTGATTATTGGCAAAGTATCGTGTAAATGCAAAGACAGCCTTCAATAATTGGAGGACCACTGACTTAAATTGTGCGATGAACCATTAAAAAGATAAACGTGGGTTTTGGTAAAAAACATCATTGTCTTTTACTGGATTGTAGATATTCTATTGATGACTTCATGGTGCGTTATAAATCACAGTTTAAATAAGTGATGAAGGAGAAAGTAAATCTCTGGAGTAAATGAAGCCTGCTCATTTTCTGCTGCTTGATAAATAGTGTGTACAGTGCTCATAATACTTAAAATGGTTTCAGTGAAATTGTTATCGTCTCTTTAGAGTTTACATTTTGACACGAAAACTTGATATTCTGTTTAATGCACTGCATATAAAAGACTTTTTCAGTGCCATGTATCTCTGCTGTGGGCCCATAGATATCTGAATGACACACAGAGAACGTTAAGTACGAAATGGTAGAAACTAGTTAGGTAACCCATAAGCACATGACACGTTAGCACTGCAAACTGAACCGTAAGAAAATCCAGATGATATTATAAATCAAAGCATGATCGACTGGAAAATAAATGACGTGGGAATGTGTTGTAAATCATGTTATGGGGCTACATATTCTGTTTCGAGAAATTTAATAGTACCCCTTATTTAATTATTATGTGTTCTGCACACTTACTTTGTAAATTTCAATTCCCCCTCCCTTTCTTTTCTTCCTCATTTATAGGTGTTTATTTCTGGGATGTTTCAAGTTGGCAGGGTTGTTTCGGTGGTTATTTTTAAATCCCATTCTGAACATCACACTATCTGCCAACATATTTAGCATCTTAGTCTGGTTATTTGTTGCATTTCTATCCAAGAACAAGGACCCTTTGTATTACCTGCACTTGACACAGTTCCTGGTGCATTTTAGCTGTTCAGTAATGTCATTGGTGCCATTGAGTACTGTTCACCTTCTGTTGATTGTAAAACGTGTTAGGATTTACATAACACCAAATTTGTTGACCTTTATAAACATAGTGAAAGGATTAGTGAGAAAGAAGGTAAGGGAGGATCCTTATTTTTTCTCTGAATTTCACACACACACACACACACACACACACCCTTCCACTGTATACTCCATGGGTTCTTTTCATTTTGAACATGTTCACCATCCAGAATAGTCAGTCTCTTATTTTTATGGGTATGTCCAGATGCCATTAGTGTCATATGCAAATGGTTCTGAGTAAATCGTGTTTGGATCATCCGTGGAATATTGCACGTCAGGGTGCAAGGGCGCCCTCGACACCTGGGCCTGTCTCTGTCATCTTTCTTCCATCTGTTGGTTCTAATAAATATTGTCCCCAGCCCAGTAGAGGAGTCCAGGGCTTCCGACGCAGAGACTAACTTTAATATAAAGAGCCGAGTGTCTAGGAAGGGGATACGAAACTGCCACATGCTAAGCCAGAGTGCACCTGTGCATGTCTTCTCCACAGAAACCAGAGAGAATTCATATGCGACATGACTTTGTGCTGTGACTCAGTGGCAGGAAGTCCCAGCTAGGTCCGTGTGTTGTTCCCAGGTACCTGGGGGCGAACAGGCAGCACACTTACCTACACAGAAGGACAGCAAGCTGTTGCACTCATTTCCTGTGTAGGCAGCTTGTCTGCTTCCTACTAAATTGTGATAATTACTTCAAACGGTGGCCATGGGAATGCTGCTGAGAAAAATTAACCCCTTCCTGATGGGTCAGTAGATTTTCATAATAGGTAATTAGTACCCGTGCAGGTAGCTGGCAAGAGCAGCCTTTCTGATGAGTCTAAGCTGCCTTGTTTTAAGGAATTAGGCATCAGATTTGACATCAAATGTATCTACGTGGAGTGGTCAGTGGTAATTACCTGGTGATAAATGACTGTGTAATTATGATTACTGTGTGGTAATGAAAAGTGTTGGCTTGTACTTATACTACAAGACTATAAGTTAGTCTTATATTTTGTGTTGCATTAATTCTTCCTTCATTAACTTTCGCTAGTGGAAATGGAAGGAGAATGTTTTGTCTCCTAAAGAATGACTTGCTTAGAGTCCTTTAGCGGGTACATAGTAGAAGCACTGTGGAGCAGGTTGGAAGATCAGGTTTGTGTAAGAGGCCAGACCGATACGGTATTATCTGACTTGTATGTGGAATCTTCAAAAGCCAAGCACAGAAACAGAGGCTATAGTGGTGATTTCCAGGGGCTGTGGGGGGGGGGGGGGGGAATGGGTGGCGTGGTCCAAAGGCACAAACTTCCAACTGTAAGATGAATAAGTTCCGAGGATCTGTTATACATCATAGTAATTATAGTTAATACCGCTCTACTATGTACTCGAAAGGTGTTGGGAGAGTAAGTCTTAAGTGTTCTCACCCCAAGAGAGAAATGGTAATTATGTGATGTGGTGCAGATGTTAGCTGAAGCTATGTTGGTAATCATTTTGCCATATATAAGTGAGTCAAGTCAACACATTGTACGCCTTAAACTTACACAGTGTTATATAAGTCAATTACATCTCAATAAAGTTAGGGGGAGGGGGAGAGAAGCTAAGCCCAGAAAGGAAAAGGTAACCTGAAAAGGCAGGACTCATATGTCAGTACTATTGACACAAGGTTTTGATTTAAAAAAAAAAAGTAAAATTTTTATTGAGTTCTGAAGTTTTAATCTACAATCACTTAGATTCATTCATTTGAATATATATTTTTTAAGTTTATTCATTTATTTTGAGAGAGAGAGAGAAAGAGAGAGCATATTTGTGGAGTACCAGTGCAGGAGGAGCAGAGAGAGAAAGGGAGAGAGAGAATCCTAAGCAGGCTTCATATTGTCAGTGCAGAGCCCAATGTGGGGCTCAAACTTACGCACCGTGAGATCATGACCTGAGCTAAAGTCAAGAGTTGGATGCTTAACTGACTGAGCCACCCAGGAGTCCCTTTTTGAATATTTCTTGAGTGTCACCTGTGGACATGGTAGCATTTTCATTTTACTTCATCTGTAGATTCTATTCTATACTATTAAACAGTCCATCCTTCTGGAAATACTTTCCTTGTTAAGTACAAGTAATTACTTGTTTTTGGGTTTCCTCTTACCCTTCTGGTTATTCTTTCTGTTTTCTTTGCTGGCTTCTTCTTCCCTACCCAACTTTAAATGTGGAATGAAAGCATAGCTGGAGCCTTGCCGTGCCGTGCCGTGCCGTGCCTTGCCTTGCCTTGCCTTGCCTTGCCTTGCCTTGCCTTGCCTTGCCTTGCCTTCCCTTCCCTTCCCTTCCCTTCCCTTCCCTTCCCTTCCCTTCCCTTCCCTTCCCTTTCCTTTCCTTTCCATTTTAAATGTTTATTTTTTTTATTTTGAGAGAGAGAGAGAGAGTGCAAGCAGGGAGGGGCAGAGAGAGAGAGGGAGAGAGAGAAACCCAGCAGGTTCTGTGCTGTTAGCACAGAGTCCAACCCTATGAACCATGAGATCATTACCTGAGCCGAGATCAGGAGTTGGACACTTAACCGACTGAGCCACCAGGGACTCTTAGCTAGAGCCTTTCTTTGTATCTCATTCTGCCCTTCCCAGATGGGTGAGTTCATGTCCATCACTGATAGCTTTAATTTGCATCACTTTCCTTACTTGCAGCCTTAACTACTTCCTTTAAATCTTTACTGATTCACAGGCCACTCAACCTCAACATGTCCAAAACTGAATGTGTGGTTTTCTCTCTAAAACTTGGTCCTCCTCGAGCATTGGCCTTGTTAGTGAATGGTATCTCTGCCTCCCCAACTGCAAAAGCTAAAAGGTTAGGAGTCATTCTTGGAACCTTCCATTTTCTTGTCCTCCATGGCCAATCATGGGCAAGGCTATTGGGTTTTGCTCCATGGCATCTCTTGAATATGCCCACTCTTACCACCTCCAAAGCCACCACACTCATCTGTGCCATCATTTTGTCCTGTCCTCCTGGACTTGGACGTCCCTCTCTTTGGACATCCCCACATCCCGTCTTGCTCTCTGACTCATTTTCCTTGTAGGAGCTTCAGTACTTTGGTTGTTTGAGGTGCACGTGGTGCATATGTTAGCCTGCTCTTCTCATTATTTCAAGACTGTTTTTTTAAGATCCACACCATTGACATTCAAGCCAGACAACTCTATTGTGGTGCTGTCCTGTAAATTTTAAGATGTTAGCATCATCCCTGGTCTGTACCCACTAGATGTCAGTAGTACCCCATCCCTACAGTTGTGACAACCCAAATGTCTTCTTTCCATACCAATGCCCTGGGGCTGTGAGGGATGGGGTAGGAGGAATTGGAGTAAAATCGCTCAAGCTAAAACCACTGCTCTAGGGATAAAGAGCAAAAATCCTAAGCACAGCCCTAGGTTCTGACATTTTGTAATTCCTGGTTTGGTGCCTCAAGCTTATTTCATGCTCTTTTCTCACGTTTCCCACTCTGGCCCCCTCACTGTGGTATGGCACCCCATGGGCTTTACATCTCAGGATGTTTTCCTAGACTGTTCCCTTTGTCTGGACCCTTCTCCCACACTCTCCCACCCCCATTCCCTTTGCCCTAATAATGTCCATGTTTCCTTCACATCGCACTTCAAACACTGCTTCTCCCCTCAAAAATAAATTTCCTCTAACCTCCAGAATAAGTAATGCACGTGTGTACCTTGTTTTGTTGCACTTCCTTTCATTGTGCTTCACGGATCATTGCGTCTTCTACCAATTCCAGGGTTGAGAAAGCCCTGTGTCTGGCAAGTCTGTTGGCACCATTTTCCCAACGGCATTTGCTTACCTCTTGTCTCCTTGTCCCATTTTGGTAATTCTGGTGATATTTCAAACCTTTTCATTATTATTGGATTGGTTATGGTGATCTGTGATCAGCAGTTAGAACTTACTGAAAGCTCAAATGATGGTTAGTGCTTTTTAGCAATAAATTATTATTTATACAAGGTCTATACTTTTTTTTTTTTCTTTTGCGAGAGCACGAATACAGGAGAGGAGCAGAGGGAGACAGAGAATCTTAAGCAGGCTTTATGCCCAGTGTGGAGCCTGATGCAGAGCTCAATCTGATGACTGAGATCATGACCTGAGCAGAAATCAAGGGTCAGACATTTAATGGACTAAGCCACCCAGGAGCCCCAGGTATATATGTCCACTGAAGCCATAATGGTATTGAACACTTAATAGACTACAGTATAGTATAAATATAACTTTTATGGGAAACCAAAAAATCCATTGCAGTTGCCTTATTTCCATATTTGCTTTTATGGAGGTGGTTTGGAAGTGAGGCATGATGTCTCCAAGGTATGTCCGTACTCGGATTATACTCTTTTATGAACCCTGTAATTGTACTTAAGAACATTTATCACAATTTAATTAAATTGTTAATCTTCAGCTGTTTAATTTCTACCTCCGTCACTGGAATGCAAGATCTATGAGGGCAGGACCTGTTCTTTCCTGTTTCACCAGTGCCCAGAACACCATGAGTTGTAAATATTATTAGGTAGAGTTCAACAAGTCATCATCAAGTGTGGTAGACTAAATAGCTACCCATCCCAAGATAGCCACATCCTCATCCTCAGAACCATAAATATTACTTTAAAGAGACTTTACAGGTGTGATTAAGGATCTTGAGATAGGAGATTATCCTAGATGATCTGGGTTATCACAGAATGGTTTTATAAGAGGGAAGCAGGGGAGATCTGACTACAGAAGAAGGAGGGTGGTGCTGGAAGGAACTCACTATCCTGCTGGCCTTAGAG
Source organism: Herpailurus yagouaroundi (assembly GCF_014898765.1). Taxonomy (NCBI): domain Eukaryota; kingdom Metazoa; phylum Chordata; class Mammalia; order Carnivora; family Felidae; genus Herpailurus; species Herpailurus yagouaroundi. The sequence continues at coordinate 8,699,476 of NW_024412377.1, read as the reverse complement.
ACGGAGGAAGGACTGTGAGCCCAGGAATAAAGGGGACCTTTAGAAACAAGAAAGGCAAAGAGATAGAGCCTCCTCTAGAGCCTTGAAGTCCCAGCACTGCTGGTGCTTTGACATTAGCTCATTGAAGCTGATTTTGGGCTTACAACCTCCAGCTCATACAGTGTATTAAGCCACTGTGGTAATTTATTACAGCAGCAATAGCAACTAATACATCAAGCAAAGCAAAATTTCGAGCTGTGACAGTGTCTATAGAGAGAAGATGGTTTTTGGCATCAAAGACTTCATAATCTAGAAGTAAAAAATATGCATAATTATAGGACAAGATAAATTGGTCATAATTGAGGTACAAAGAATGTGCTGTTCTGGTGCAAAGGAAGGAATAACAATATCCTGTTAGAAAGATCAAAAAAGCCTATTAGAATATTTACAATTTAAAGGAGGCATTGAAGGACACATGGTGTTTGGATGCACGGAGATGAGTTGAGGGAAATTCAGGCAATAGAAACAGCTTGCACGAGAGAAAGACGACAGAGAATATGAAGTGCATTTGGAAAAGACTTGTTTATCCTGAATGTTGAATGCAGTGAAATTAATCGAAATGAACTCAGTGATATGAGTTTGATAAAGTAGACTGGCCCAGATGACAAAGGATCGTGACTGACAGCCATCTAGTGATTCCCATGGCTCAGGAGCCCATAAAACATCGCTGAAGTTTTTGACCAGGCACTGAGGGGATAGAGCTCTTTCTTTGCTTTAGAAAGCAAACTTCGATGTATCATATGGTATGTACTTGGTTAGAGAGCAGTTGGGTTGGAGGCAGGAAAACAAAGCAGGTGTTCTGTCAGTCTAGGTTAGAGAGAGCAAGAGCATGAAGAAGGCTGGTAGCAGAGGAAATAAAAACCAAAGGAACATCTTAGAGACATTTTGGAAGTAGGAGTCACAGCAGTGTAATGGAAGGCCAGAGTTTAAGGGGTTGGTGTGTGAGAGTCTGGAACAGATCCGGGTGCAGGAAGTAGAAAAGCTGCTAAGAGTGTGGAAAGAAAGGGATCACTGGATTAGCCCATTTGCACCATCAGAACAACTATTTCAAAGTCTAGACCTAAAGCTTTGGGTTGTGGCTAAAGTTATTAGCACCTGAGAGAGTGAGGTTCTACCTGGATGAAAAGTCCCTGACTTCATTACAGACTTTTTTACAGAGATTCCTGCTACTAATATAATCCAGCATAATTGACCTAAAGGTGGTATGTATATGAGACTACAGTTAATTGCTTTTCTTTAACTATGACAAAAATGGGAAGTGTCATTAGTTTGAATTCCCATGTTTTGCGCTTCATAGTGCTTAGCAGAAGGCCTGGCCCATAGTAGATACTCAATAAATACTATCTAAATTGATTGAAAAGTAATTTGTCTGTAGTAGAAATACGGTGTTTGTACAGCCTCTTAGTGTGGTTCTGTTGGGATGGTTGATTCATCTTCAAGGGTATGGAGGTGACTCATGAGTAGCCAATCGAGGGCCTCATCTCCCTGACCACAGGGTTTAGTTCCTGGATGGGCATCATTCCAGGAAAGGCCAATCAGAGTCCCTCCATGGAATGTGATGTAAGGATACTGAGCAGCCAGAGCCATAGACCAAACATTTGTAAGCTCTGCAAAATTTATATGTTCAAACCTAATCCTTGGTGTAATAGTATTTGGAGGTGGAGCCTTTGGGAGGTGAGTAGGCCATGAGATAGAGCCCTCACGAATGGGATTAGTACCCCTATAAAAGTATCCACACAGATCCCTCACCTGTTCCATCATGGAAGGACCCAGTGAGAAGGTACCAGCTGTGAAACAGGAAGAGGGCTCTCACCGTAGCCTGACCTTGCCGGCACCTTGATCTTGGGCATCCCAGACATCAGAACTGTGAGAAATGAGTTTACGTTTGTTTTTAAACCACCCAGTCTCTTCCTCTGGGAACTCAAACTTTTAGAATGAGGTAATCCCAGAACCATCGGTGAACATCTTGCCTCTGTGTGGAAGATACCTGGAATGGATGTATCTGTCAGTGTGACCAAGCCCAGAAGAGAAGTGGTAGTGAGGGATTGTGGGGAAGGAGGAGCACACCCACATTGCTCCTTTGCTCCTGGAGGCAGCTGTGCCTATAATTCACGTACTCTGGACTTCACATTTCCATGAGCCAGTAAATTTTACTTTCTTCCTTACATTAAGCTATAACTTGCCACAGTCTTACCCACAGTATGTTAAAAGAGCGTTCGTTACTTTAACTAAAGAAAGAATAGCCTTAGCTCTTCTCATGATCCGCATGGTTTGCATTATTTTAGCCAGATTAATTTGTGGGGCAGTTGCAAAGACACAGAAACTCAGGTCAAATGTAATCCACTTGCTCATATCAGAAGTCAGTAGTGCTAGAGGGCTTTGTCTTAATAATATTTAATTTCCTAACTGAGGCTGAGGATTGTTATAGCATTAACAATACTCCTCATTTTGTTTGAAATCTTTCAAAGCCTATGCCATGCACACTGTGGCCTCCTGAGCTGTCCAGATGAAGGATTGCTAGTTGGGGAATTTTCTTTTAACTCAGCAGAGCCCCATAGCTCTAGCCAGTTGTATTATTGTAAAATACAGTCGTGAGGTTCTGAAGTCACCACTCAGAAAACCCAATGTCTTCTTGACAGATAATGGGTTTGTTAAACTGCAGCTGTTTGATTAGTAAGTGAATGAGCATTCCTGCCAGAGTAGGAGGTAACTCCGGGTCAGCCTATAGAGGATTGATCTGATGTGTTGGTTTTCTAAAATATCTATCCAGACTGTTCTCCTGACAGTGAAGGGAATTCTGACGTTACAGATTTGCTCAAGTAACGTACGAATGTTTATTGTCAAAGTTCTGATCTGATATTTGTTAATTCTCCAATGGTCTGCCATAGATAGAGTGGATGTTTTTCCTGCTATGATAAGGAAATCTTTCCCCTCTTTTTAGTTTACTACCTATTCTTGGATGTTGGACCAGAGTAATATGTTGAAAGTGTAGAAAATAAGGACAAAGACACATTTTGAAAATCAGTAAGATCCGTACAGCCTCCTGCTGAAAACTTCCTGGTTCAGATTAACTTGACCTTTGCCCCATATCTGGACTTCTTGGAAAGGCCAATAACGTCATTGGATAATTTCGGTGTTTTGTGAGGAAACTATACCCATGATCAAATAGAATTACTTAGATGTTCTTTTTTAACATTAAAAAATTTAAGTTTATTTATTTATTTTGAGAGATAGAGAGAGAGAGAGAGAGCACAAGCAGAGGAGAGGCAGAGAGAAGAAGAGACAGAATCCCAAGCAGGGTGTGTGCCATCAGCACAGAGCCCGACATGGGGCTCAAACTCACAAACTGTGAGATCATGACCTGAGCCCAGATCAACAATCAGATGCCCAATTGACTGCATCATCCAGGCGTCCCTCTTTTTCATAATTTTGATATTTTTTTTCATATTTTCATTTTTTGAACAATAGGAACAAAAGGAAAAAAACAAAAAACAAAAAAAAACAAACTTGAATATGTATATTTGCATAAGACTGCATGTACACTTTTTAATTGCCCACATTTCTTAAATACATTATTAGACATCAGAGGTTTAAATATTTCTACTCAAAAACATTTCCTTTTTTGCCTCTTAATGGGTGTTCATCTTAACCTCTGCGTCAAGGGAATGGCAATCACAGTATAGTCTGTCTGATGTTGCTCTACTGGAAAAACCACTACAAACCAAAAAAGCAGACATAGAATCAGTTAGTCAAATCAGCAGAGAAATGAAATGGAGATTGGCTTACAACGGAAGCAACTAATTGAGCACCAAGTTTTGAATTACCTTTTAGAGAGAAAGAGATAGTTTTGAGAAAGTGAAATGGTGAAATTAATACCATTTCCTGATTGTATATTAATTCACACAAAAGGAAAACAAATTCAGTATTAATCAGAGTTGTACCTTTCATAAGAAATGCTTTGGGATTAAGAATCCGAAGTCAAGAATAGTAGAAAATCAGCAGAGAACCATTAATAGAAAACATTAAGAGAACATAAAATACAATTTATCTGTATTAAAGAGGAATGGCTCAAGAGCCTTCTAACACTGACAGGAAAGCTCTGTGAAGGAATGATAAAATATGGCACAGACTCATTTGGGATTGAATGTTTTTTTCCTGTAGTAAAAAGCAAAGCTTGGAGAGAGTTGAAAGATGTACATCTTGTTTTCTTTCACTTTTTGGGAGCATCGCAGGTGAGCCTCCCAGGACTGTTTGGACAGTTTAGTATTCTAATTGTTGTTCTAAAACTTCAGAGACTTACATTACTCGTAAATACTCATCCATTCTCAGGGTGTGAGCCCCTCACTGCTGTATTGAATCACAGCATTTCTTCTCACTCTTCTGAACTCTGGTCCCCTATCATCTGGGGCTCTAAACCCTCAGGATTGACGTCGCTGAGGACGTGGGAACCATTTATTTTGCCACCATATTTTATGACTCTCCAAGAATTTCCCACCTCTTCTCAGTAACTGTGACCCACTTGAGAGGAACACAGCAATGGTGACAATATTAAGCCATGATGTACACTTCTTGCCACATCTAATAAAGCCTGTCTCTTTAGAAAGCGATGCCACTGTATAAAGCTGTCTTTATACCTGAAAGGCAATAGAGAAAAAAGGGAAATTATACAGAAACAATTGAAAAATGTTATATATACATAGGACTTCCGTTCTTTTTTTAAAAAAATATATATTTAATGGATTTATGAGTATTTCATTCACAGGGAGAAGTTTTGGTTGTGGCTACATCAACAGTCTCTTAGAAATCAGTCTCATTAAAAAAATCTCTTCAGGGTCAGAACGCCTGGGTGGCTCAGTCAGTGAAGCATCCAGCTTCAACTCAGGTCATGGTCTTGCAGTCCATGAGTTCCAGCCCTGCCTCAGGCTCTATGCTAATAGCTTGGAGCCTGGAGCCTGCTTCAGATTCTGTGACTCCCTCTCACGTTTGCGCACACGCTCTCTTCCTCTCTCTCTCCTTAAACATTAAAAAAATTAAAACAAACAAACAAACCTCTTCAGGGTCACCTCTGGTTTGGACTGACAAATGCAAAATGCAGGTGAAGAAGGAATTTAAAAACAGAGAGATAAAAATGGGAGGGGGCATGGTTATGCAGAGGGGTGAGAGGAAGGTGGGGCTCTGGAGCAATGAGAACTGACTTCCCCAGTAGTTCTTGTACCACTGGTTTCCCTCCCTTCTGTCCGTCCCACGCCCTTGGACCCAAAATGTCTGTTCTCGCCTGAAACCCAGGCTCTATTTAGATAAGTCTCTCCTGTGCATGCCAGTGGATGCTTCGAAACTGGGATAACAAAATTAAAACAGGGGCTGGGGTGGGTACTGTGAAAAGTTTCTATCCTGCTACACTTCATTTTACCTGATTGGTTAATTTCCCGTTTCAAGTAGGAGTATAGAAGATCAAGTGCTCCTCCTCCTCCTTCTTTTTTTAGTAAATGCTATATTTCCTCCAGTTCTCTGTCTTACAGAATAGTTCCATCTGCAGTCTTACTTTGAATATTTGAATCAACTCAAACATTCTGCTTTCTTTAGAAAGAACTTAATGAAACTTGACCCATGTTGTATCAAATAGACTCTTTCTAAACACGCACTATAATTTTGAAAGCTAATGGATTGTTTCATTAAGGAAAAAAAAAGCTCGAGATATTATTTCACTTTAAAATCTACTGGTGTACCTTATCTTATGTCTGGTATTCAAAAGATGCTCAGAATCAACACCTAGACTAACCAACTTGTATAGTCGTTTGGGACTTGAAGAGACATTTACTCACTTCAATTCACAGATGACTTTTTCTGCTAATTAGATACATCTATTTCCCAAACATCTGTGAATAAATATGAATTCATTTTTTGTTTACTTTTTAACGTTTATTTATTTTTGAGACAGAGAGAGACAGAGCATGAACGGGGGAGGGGCAGAGAGAGAGGGAGACACAGAATCGGAAACAGGCTCCAGGCTCTGAGCCATCAGCCCAGAGCCCGACGCGGGGCTCGAACTCACGGACGGTGAGATGGTGACCTGAGTCGAAGTCGGACGCTTAACCGACTGAGCCACCCAGGTGCCCCTGAATTCATTTTTTTTTTTAAATGGAAATGAATATGCTCAGGTCTGGTCAATACAGTTCAACTTGAGTTGTTCTTCCCCAGATCTGGAACTTACTCGGTCATAATTATGGTCTGTGGAGACACACAAAACAAAAACCTTGCCCCTGAGCCAGCACCTGGGACACTTCTGTGGTTCTGATTTAGGAATTGTGTTGATCAGCGATAGAGCCTCTACCTAACATCAAATTATGTATGTATGTGTGTGTGTGTGTGTTTTATATCCCATTATTTTTCTCTCTGAAGTTATGAAAACTGCCCTGCATCAAGTGTCACTGCACTTTTAATGTAAACATCAGCTAAATTCCTAGTATTGAATAAGTAAATCAGCATGCTAAATATCCACCCAAATTCTTGATGCTTCTGGCTGGAGGCCATTACAAAACTTCCAAAACAATAAAAACACAGCCTTCAGAATAAGATTTTAAAATACGAGAAAAAGAAGATTGGATTGAATTCCCAAATGTGAAGCAGCAGCATCCCAAGTTAATTTTAACTCATAAAAATGAAAGCATCTGCATAATTATTTACTGCAATTTGAAATAAGTCTTTGCTCAACATTTGCAATAGCTTTTGAAAAAAAAAAAGACTGCAAAAGCCACAAACGTGCATTTGTAAACAGTGACATTTATATCTGTATCTTTCTCTATATATAGTGAGGACTCTATCTATAAACAGAGAGATAAATATATAGAGAGAGATAACTACAGACAGTAAAAATCAACAGCAAGTAGCTTCTGTACTCCTTCTTCCTATTCTGGTGGGAACATCAGATTGATCCTGTATACTGTGGACTGCATCAAAATTCCAGACTTCTTGGAAAATTTGGAAAGGGTAACGTGTTCCCAGGACCAAAGTCCTAGATTTCCCGATTGCATAACCTGAGAGTCTTGAGGTAATCATGGAAAACATTAGAAGAGATTCAGCTTTATTTGCATCCCAGATTTGTGGACTTGGTGTCAGTTTCAGAGAAATCAGATTCTCTGAGTTTGCAAGGAAGAATTCATTCACTTTACATTACAAAAGAGTAGTTAAGACTCTTAAGTGTTTGCCTTCTTTTGTAACAGCCAGAGCAGGCCTTGCAGTGTCTCTGGCTCTGCTGCTCAGATGCAGAAGAAAACAATTCTAATAACGAAGCACAATTAGCTGCATTTTGTGGTTGAATCACAGTGCACTTTTATTTGTACCCAAACATATTCCTCCAACTTAATCTGGGGAAAACTTAAACTTTGTTTATTTTGTAGTCTCTATTGAAATAATTCCATCTATGAAAATTGTTTCTCAAACTTCTCCTCCAAAGGGTATAGTGATTTTTCTAGGCAAAAGCTGTTCTTTCCTTCGTCTTTGTCCTGGTCTTAAAGTACTTGTCCTGTTCTGGTCGTCTAGCCTTTGTCTTCCCTTCTGGGCTGATAAAAGCCTGTGGATGCAGGATGTTCCTTCTAGAAAGACATGGCCCTAGACCAGGGTGCATAGCTTAGCCAGTGTAGTGAGGGTCAGATCTCAGTCTCTTATTACCTCTTCTTTCATTTGCTTTTTTGGCAGTGCGCAAACTGTGCAGCTGGACCTGGAGGCTATGATTTCATTTCAAGTTGCAATTTGTGCACATGCCTTTATCTCCCTAAACTTTAGGTTTGGGACTTACCTCGCCTCTTTCATCACCATCCTTCTATAGTACAAATTCAGTGTTTGAAGTAAATTTAATAATCATGGTCACTGCGTACAGGTATGGTGAAGAGCTCAGATCTTTGAAAACATGTTTATATTTCTTTGCTCATAATACATGTGATTTCCAAGTGGTGATTATCTAGGAAAATATGCTTCATTTTGTTTTCTTCTGACCTATTTCAGCTGTTACATCTTAAGCTTGACACTGTATTTGTGAGGCATGAGGGTAACTGGTCCATTTGGGAAGACAAAGCAAAGGGATTTAGCCAGGGTTAGGCAGTGAGGTTGAGGGAATTGACTGGCGAGAGTCCTCTTGTCACTTAGCTGGTCCCTGAATCCACTTTTTCCTCAGTTCTCAATTTCGCATAAATATCAAGATAGAGAAAAGAAATAGTGGATACTTTTTATTTAACATATGGGCAATTATGTAAATTTTCCCTTGTGGAATGTTAAAACTATAGTTCCAGGAAATAGCCATGTAATATCACATATAGCATTAAAATATAAAACCAAATTACAACTCTTGAAAAGAAAGAAAGTCTTTACATCACTTAGTCTATCTCCCTCTCAAGTGAAATAACTGAAGACAGCAACATTCTGTTTGTGGAAATGTATTAAGAATGACACATGGTCTTGGGAGTTCTATGTGTATTAAGTGACTGGCTGCATGCTATACAGAGAAATCGAGATCAACCTGTATGAGAATTCTTTAATGTAGCTATCATTATGCTAACTCTAGCAATGAAGCAACTCGGAATAGCTCGCTCACCATCTTGTAGCTGCTAAGTAGTGAAGCTGAGATTCACAGGCTAAGATCACAGCCAGCCCATGTTCTCATTATCATATTTGTAAACTATATAATTTCACTATTGAGCCCTAGACTAAGGTACCATATGCACGATAAGAAATACAAACTCAACAATGACAGAGGGACCTGTTTGGCTCTGTGGGTTGAGCACCCAACTCTTGATTTCAGCTGGGATCATGATCCCAGGGTCATGGGATCAAGCCCTGTGTCAGGCTCCATGCAGGGTCTGGAGCCTGCTTAGGATTATTTCTCCATCTCCCACTGCCCCCCCCCCCCAATTTTGCATGTTCTCTCTCTCTCTCTCTCAAAATAAATAAATAAAAATTAAAAAAAAATTTAAGGGGCATCTGGATGGCTCAGTCTGTTAAGCCTCTGGATTTCAGCTCAGGTGATCTCATGGTTCATGAGTTTGAGCCCCGCATTGGGCTCTGTGCTGGCAGTGTGGAGATTGCTTGGGATTCTCTCTCTCTCCCTCTCTCTTTCCCTCCCCAGCTCTCTCTTTCTGTCTCTTTCAAAGTAAATACATGAACTTAAAAACAAAACAAAACAAAACAAAAAACCTCAATGATGACATTAGTTATTAAGAGGCAATCTGGTTAGATTAATTTCCAATTCACCTTCATATTCCTCATCTAAAGTGGGCCAACCCTTGCATATTAGAAAACCAGGTGACATCAAATATAAACACTTTAATGATTTTTCATCCATACGAGCCATTCCTTTAATTGGGGTTTTTCCTTCAAAGCAATGATTTCACCATGCAATTAATTTGCTTTCAGTCTACAATTACACATTTAATCCTGCAATGAAGAACGACTTCATACTTCATTCCCTGAACAAGATCTTTTGGAGCAGTTCATTCTGTGGAGAATGGGAAACTAAGTTGTCAATTCCACTTTTTGCCGATAAGTATCCATGGGGGGAAATAGCAAGTCAAATGAATTAGAGCTGATAATTTTGTTGAAAATGATCTCAGCCATCTGAGACGCAGGAAATGAGCAAATGTTTTTCAGTGATAATTTTTTTAAATTCATTCATGAGTTTATGTTATGAAACTTAAGGGAATGTATCTGTTTTTATTTTTCAAACATCTCCTTAATACGATCAGTCCTGAAAATTGTTTTTTAATTCTTCTCAAAGTACGAGAAAGAAATAATCTTTCTTTTCAAACACTGTTTTGACAATGATATGTGCAGAAGTATTTGATAGACATATGACATTTTGAATAAAGATATTAATGTTAGCAACCAATTTCTATTATTAAGGAACAGCATTTTCTTTAGCAACTTCAACTGAGGCATTCAGATCTGAATGAATTTCAAGACTAAACCTTTTTAATTAACTACTCTGTCGCTTTGAGATATGTTGGCAGCTAATGGTATTTGAAGAAGGAACAGCATCTGGTCTTGAGATGGTTTCTACCTTCTTGGCTCACTAAGAAATGTTTCTTTGGAATGCTGCCAATCAAATTTTCTGTACCATCATTAAAATTAATTCCACAAGCTAGTATAATTCCAGGACACAACAATTTAAGTTATTTAATGTTACTAGCAATGAATATAGTGGTAAAAAAGAGAGTATTTTAAAATATTATTATTCTACATATGCAATATGTTAGAATTATTTTCTTATTTTTTTCCAGGTTAAATTCTGACTCCTTTTTGGTTTATTTCATTAGAAATAATATTTGTTTGGGGGTACCTGGGTGGCTCAGTTGGTTAAGTATCTGACTCTTGATTTCAGCCCAGTTCATGATCTCACAGTTCATAGGATCAAGCCCTGCATTAGGCTCTGTGTTGACAGTGTGGAACTTGCCTGGGATTCTCTGTCTCCCTTGCTCTCTCTCTCTCTCTCTCTCTCTCTCAAAATATTAAAAATGCCACATAATCTTTGATTTATACAGAGTCTTTGAATTAAATATACATGTTTTAAGACTTTGTGCAAGTTTAAAATTTGGCTTTATTGTCTCATTTCTAAATATGGTACTAGACTATAATATTTTAGAATAGTAATTAAGAATAATTTTTATCTGTGTTAAGTGAAAATACATGTTACACATAAACACATACAATATTAATTCATGGTATTAGGAGTACATCATATTTCAGTTGTTTTTCTGATTGTTATTATAACGAAATAGACCATTATATTTTCCAGAAATAGATATCTTTCTTCCAGTAATATCTTTGCTGTACCTGTTAAGCAACTTACTTGTTTGACAGGTTGTGTGTATTAAAGTATCAGTGGCAAATAGGAATAGAAACTCAAGTTCAAACTCAAGTTTTCTCTTTAATGGGAAAATGTGATTCTCTTTGTATTATACATTAATCTATAGACAGAGAACATTAGGATAGTGGAGAACATTAGGATAATCTGATTGTTTTAAAGTTCATATTTCAAATCAATTATGTAGACATATTTTCTACATGACGTTACCACTTCATTTCCAGAAAGTCCAAATGCAAGGGAGGCCATCTGTAATGAGTTGGGTGTGTGTGTGATGTGTTTGAGTCTTGCCTTAATTAAGAACCAGATTTGAGACATTTCTTTAAAATGAAAATGTTAAAACCAGCTAGGTATAATTTGGTGCCTTTGTCACTGCTATAATTCCCTTTAACTCATGCCTTAATCAAATCCTGGTCTTGACACAATGCCCCAGCGTTTTCCTTCTCAAGTAAGTCCAGACTGGAAATATTTGGGCTAATTTATTTGTTTGGTGATGGCTTTTATCTAAGCAATTGTCTAGCAATCATGTTTAGGCATGTAGAATGAATTAAAATAAAAGCCTTAATTTGCTTTTCTTATTATCCACATCAATTAGAAGGACTTAACTCTTCACTCTGAACTTATTTTTTGCCTCCAAAAGGTAATAAGAAGAAAAGAAAAGTATGTTTTTTGTATCTCTGAACTAGAAATCTAAAATTCTTTCTTATTTGGTCTTTCTAATCAGAAGGAAGTAATTGCTTGCTAAAGAGGAGGGAAGCAGCTCTCTTTCCATTTTTAGTATCCATAATGAGTGACTTTCTTAATGGCCTGGCAAAGAAAAGTTTGCTGGCAAATTCAGATATGTACTTTTATAAAAACTCTCCTGTTTGCATATATTGAACAACACATAAAAATAATTTTGAAGTGGGGGGTGGTTCAAGGTGGCAACACAGGAAGACCCTGAACTCCTCTCCACCCATTGACACACCAGATTCATAGCTATATATGGAATGGTTCCCACTGGAAAAATAGCTAAAACTAGCTGAACAGCTTCCACAACAAAGGATAAAAAGATATGCAGACAGGTAGGAGAGACAAAGATGTGGTCTTACCAAAACCCCACCCCTGTACAGCAACACACAACATAGGAGGATCTCATGGATCCCAGGCTTCTCCCTAGGGAGTGCAGGGTTCATGCCTACATTAGGCATCCCAGCCCTTGAGATCTGTATGGGACAGAGGAGTCTCCCAAATGTCTGGCTTTGGAAACCAATGGGCCTTACCTCCAGAGGACCTGGGGGGCTGGGGGGATCTGAGATACTCTTTTTTAGCGGCATTCATATGAGCTTACTTATCCCAGAACCCAGCACAAAGGCAGTTTGATAGGTGACTGGATTATATGAGAAGGAGATTCATTTCCTAATGTTAAAGCATCTATGGGAGGGGCAAGGACCAGCTGAGACTTTCTTCAGAGACAGGGATGCTGGTGAGTGCCATTTTTGCACTCTCCTTTACCTTGCTAGCACAGGTGGTTAGGCATGGACACAGACATACTAAAGCAATGGGTGTGCCCCTCCCCCAACAGTCTTCTAAACGGCTAAAGCTGAGGGAGTACCCCACCTCTAGTGTGCAAGACAGCCTTCAGGCTTACCACACATCTAGATGCTACTCTAAGGAAACTTAGGCAGGGAGGTGCCATCTTTGTGCTCTACCTTGGCCTTGCCACAGCTTGCTGGTACCCCCCAGAGAGGAGCGAATACACTTGTCCAAATCCCTGATTCTTGCTACTGTCTTCCAGGCGACAGAGACATCCATGTCTGATATGGAGGTCAGCAGGGTCTACAGTTGTGGTTCCACAGGACTGTGTGTGTGTGTGTGTGTGTGTGTGTGTGTGTGTGTGTGTGTGTGTGAATTTATATTTGTATATATTATTTACTTATATTAAAAGCTGCTGCTTGAGGTTCTGGCTTCCGGTCAGCCTGAAACTAGGTGCTGTCTGAGATGACTCCCTCTAGAACACTGACAGGTCCTGGCACATCCTCAACAACTGGGACCTCAACAATTGGGAGAATAAATCAGCTACTTAAACTATCACAAAAGTTTGAGAGACAACTGAAAGCTAGGGCAAGGGTGAATAATAAGGTTCATTTCCTACACAAGGCCATTTCTTGAAGACTGGGAGAGGTAGCTGTTTCACTAATACATAGAAGTAAACACACAGAGTCAGGCAAAATGAGGAAACAAAGGAATATGTTCCAAATGAAAGAATAAGACAAAACCTCATTAAAACAAAACAAAACAAAACAAAACAAAACCTTAATGAAACAGAGATAAGTATCTACCTGATAAGGAGTTCAAAGTAATAGTCAAAAGATGCTCACTGAACTCAAGAGAAGAATGGATGAACATTGGGATAACTTCAACAAAGAGATAAAGACTATAAGAGAATACCAAACAAGAAGGTACAGAGGTGAAGAGTACAACAGCCACACTGAAAAATACACGAGAGGGGTTTAACAGCAGACTAGATAAAGCAGAACAAATCAGTGACCTGGAAGACTAGGCAGTGGAACTCACTCAAACAGAACAGCAAAAAGAAAAAAAATCATAATAATTGTGAAAAGTGAAGATAGTTTAAGAGACATGGGAGACCAGACCAGCAGGATAACATTTTCATTATAGGGGTCCCAGAAGGAGAACAAGACAGAGGAGACAGGCAATTTATTTGAGGAAACAATGGTTGAAAACTTGTTTAACCTGGGGAAGGAAACAGACATCTAGGTCCAGGAAGTGCAAGACAGTTCCAAGTAAAATAAACCCCAAGAGATCCAAGCTAAGATACATTATAATTAAAATGTCAAAATTTACAGATGAGAGAATCTTGAATAAAGCAGCAAGAGAAAAACAACTTGTTATGTACAAGGTAACTCCCATAAGACTGGCAGCTGATTTTTCAGTGAAACTTTGCAGGCCAAAAAGGAGTGGTATAATATAGTCAACGTTCTGAAAGAAAAACAAAAACAAAAACAAAAACAAACTTCCAAACAAGAATACTTTAACTGGCAAGGTTGTTACTCAGAATTGAAGGAGATGTAAAGAGTTTACCAAACAAGCAAAATCAAAAGGAGTTCATCACCACTAAACTGGCCTTACAGGAAGTGTTAAAGGGACTTCTTTAGGCAGAAAAGAGAAGACACTAGCTAATAATGAGTTAATATATAAAAATAAAAATCTTATTGGTAAAGGTAGAGGTAGTGGATCAACCACTTTTAAGCTAGTGTAAATGTTAAAAGGCAAAAGTAGAAATTAGTTATAATAATTACTGAAGTGATACACAAAAATAAAAAGCTGTAAAATATGATATTAGAAACGTTAAACATGGGAGAAGGGAGTAAAAAAAGTAGAGGTTTTAGAAATTGTTCAAGTTTAAGTTGTTATCAGCTTAAACTATACTGTTTTATATGCATATATAGGTTATTCTATGTAAACTTCATAGTAATCACAAAGCAAAAACTTACAGAACATACACAAAAGATAATGAGAAATGAAGCTAAGCATAACATTAAAGTCATTAACCACAAAATAATAGAGAGGAACTACAAAATTAGGCATAAAACAATGAACAAAAGGGCAATAATTACATACCTATCAATAACTACTTTAAGTGTAAGTGGACCATATTCTCCAGTCAAAAGACATAGAATGGCTTAATAGGAAAAAAAGAAGAAGAAGACTCATCTATATAAATTGACAATAAGAGATTCAATGCAGAGCTAAGGACACACACAGACTGAAAGTGAAGGGATGGAAAAAAGTTATTCCATGCAAATGGAAACATAAGGGAAGCTGGTATAGACATGCTTATGTCAAATAAAATAGACTTTTAAACAAAATCTGTAATAAAAGACAAAGAATGACATTACATAATGGTAAAGGCATCAACCCAGCAAGAGGCTATGACATTTGTAAATGTGTATGTACACAACATACAAGTACCGAAATGTATAAAGCAAATATTAACAGACTTAAAGGGAGAAATACACAGCAATACTATAAATTGTAGGTGAATTTAACACCCCTTTTGCACCAATGGATAAATCAGGAAGAAAATCGATAGGAAATACCTGCCTTAAGTGACACATTAAACCAGATAGACTTAGTGGATATATACAGAGTATTCCATCCCCAAGTAGCAGAATATACATTCTTCTCAAATGTGCACGAAACACTCCAGGGTAGATCACATGTTGGGCCACAAAACAAGCCTCAATACACTTAAGAAGGTTAAAATCCTATCAAGTATCTTTTTTTTAACACAGCGGTATGAAGCTACAAGTGAATTACTAGAAGAAAACTGGAAAAAAACATAAATATGTGGAGATTAAATAATATGCCATTGAACAAGCATTGGGTCAGTGCGGGAATCATGGAGAAATAAAAAAAATACCTTAAGAAAAAGGAAAATGGAAATACATTCATCCAGAACTTTTATACTAACCCACTAACAAGACTTTCACAGTTATTACTATCCTTGTGTTAAATTTCTTACTACCTCCATCCTCATTTATGGCCTTACTGCCTCAAGTAGCAGCATCTTGCCTGGTCTCTATATGTGAATCTCATCCCATTTCCAGTCACCTGCTAAAGCTCAGCTAG
The DNA here is from genome assembly GCF_014898765.1 of Herpailurus yagouaroundi. Lineage (NCBI taxonomy): Eukaryota > Metazoa > Chordata > Mammalia > Carnivora > Felidae > Herpailurus > Herpailurus yagouaroundi. The sequence continues at coordinate 8,683,950 of NW_024412377.1, read as the reverse complement.
ATTAAAATTTTCAACACACACTGTTGATAGCATCACATCATCTCCAGATTCTTCAGAAGCTTCCCCTTTGCCAATCTAATAAAGACTTTGTTGGCAGCCAAAGAAGTCCAAAATCTAATTTCATCTATCTTTTCATTACTTTAGTACAAGTACCCAGTATTTTAATCTGTTTAGTTTTTACTCTTCACCTCAAAGTGTTCATTAATATTAGTTAAAGACTGTTACTATGGTAGTAACAATTATTCTTAACACATGTTTGACTGGAAGTCTGCTTCTGGTCATAAAGAAGTAATTGGTAGAAGAGGGACTCTTAACGGCATGAGTGGCTGTAACGCCGAACAAGTATATGAGGCACTAGTTTCCAAGACTGCACAGCAGGTGGTGCAGGACTTGATTCTTGAGAGAAAAGAAACAGAAGAGAGGAGACTCCAATTTATCCCAGCTTTCATTCTAGAAGTGGTTTCCCAACACTGACACAAAGGAGAGAACGTGGATGTCTCTCTCTGAGTTAAGGAGCAGATACCAGAGTTTGAAACTTCTAGAATTTGAACAGCTGGGTATCAGAGAAGAGGAAAATGTACAGTTTTCATGTGATTACCCGTCATGCAGAGGATGAGACCCCAAAAGGCTGTAAATAGAACAGCTTCTTTGGAAGGCAGAGCTAAATGGAGATATCAGAGGTCATGTGGTCCTGAATGATGCTGGAGTCCTGGTCCATCCAGAAGAAAATAGGCCTACTGAGCACCTAAGATATTCCATTGAGACCCCACAAAAAGCCACATTTGGAAATAAGAACCACAGCCAAGAGTAAAACTGATCACCTAGTCCTAAGGAGAGAAAGAGAATACATTGGTACTATCAAATCATAAGATCAGGTCTGAGTCTGGGGTATTTTCTACCCCCAACTGCTAATTCTCTGAATCTCTGGATACCAACTGGGTGTTCAGTAATTCAGTTCTGACACTAACAACCCAGAGTTAATGGAGACCCCACAAGTTAAATACTCACTTCAGCAAGTTTGCACCTTGCTTCACATGTGAATCACACGCCCCAGGAGCCACCTGTACTGCTGACCAACCAGCTGTAAACTAGGGATTCCCACAACCCCTTCCTCAGGTCTTATAATTTGCTAGAATGACTCACAGAAATCAGGAAAATGATTTACTTACTGTTACTGGTTTAATATTAAGGATATAACTCAGGAACAGTGAAACGGAAGAGATGCATAGGGCAAGAAATGAGAGGAAGGGGGGAGGGCTTTCATGCCCTCTCAGCCTGCCTCACCTTCCCAGCACCTTAATGTGTTTCCCAACCCCAAAGCTGTCTGAACCCCATCATTTAGGGTTTCAGAGGGTTTTTGTTGAGGTTTCATTATATAGGCATCATTGACTAAATCATTGACTGCTTGTTGATTGACTCAGTCTCCAGCATCTCTCCACTGCTGCCCTCTTCCTCCATGTTGGGAGCTGGGGCTAAAATTCCAAACTTCTGATCAAGGCTTAGTCTTCCTTGTAACCAGTCACCATCCTGAAGGTATCTAAGAACTGTCAATAGTTTGCTTCATTAGAAGAGTAGACACTCCTATTACCCTTATATGGAAGTTCCAAGGGTTTTAGGAGATCTGTGCCAGGAACTCAGGACAAAAACCACACACACACACACACACACACACACACACACACACACACACCACTGAGAGAATCAAGATACTCTGATTGTAATTCAGCTATCTGTTAGAGAAAACATTAACACACTTTATTGGGGAACATAATAACTCGCAGTTCCTACAATGAATCATCACAAAAGAGAAAAATACAGAAATATGGAAGATTAAACCCAACCTTATTAAAAATTATATTAAGTGTAAATGGGCTAAACATTCCATTTAAAGGGTAGAAATTGTCATATTGTGTAAAAACATACTGAACTATATGCTGTCTACAAGACTGTGCTTGAAATATAATGTCATAGATAATTTTGAAAATAAACAGAAAAAAAGTTATTTACTATTTGTAGTAAGCATAAAAAAGCTGGTGTCAGATCATTAATTTAATAATTGATTAATCACTGACAAAGTAGACTTTGAGGAAATAGAAATGAATAGAGATAAAAGATGTCTTTACCTAGAGGCAGAAAGATATAACAATCCTAATGTGTATACGCATAAAAACAGAATTTTGAAATATATGCAACCATAACTGATGGAACTAAAAGGAGAAATAGAAAATGCAGTTGGAGATTTTAGCAAGTAATACAAGTAAATGAAAAATCAGTATGTATCTTGAAGGTTTGAACAATGTGTGTGGTTTTGTTGTAAAGGCAGTATATCAGTGAAACACAATGAAATTGAGAAATCCACTCTTATCTTCATAGTCAACTGATTTTGGTTGAAAAGACACCAAGGTATTTTGATGAGAACAGGAAAATCTGCAATAGATAGAGGAGGAAAAATTGGATATTTGTGTAGGGAAAAATTGACCATACCTCACGTGATACACAAAAATTAACTCAAGATAAATAATAGATTGAATTTTAAAAGCTAAAAGTATAAGATTTCTGTATCTTTTCTACTGATTTTCCTAACAGTGTCTTTTACTATGCATATTTAAAAACATTAAAAAAATCTAAATTGACTTTTTAAAAATCTATATCTTAGAACTTTCCTGTTCTCTGTAAGAAATCTTTTCCTATGACAAGATTGTTCTCTTATGGCAAGGAAAATACAGCATGTGGACTTTTCATAGATTATAGGTAGGAATCTAACTGGGGTAACCATTTTGTAGAAAATTCTGATAGTTAAAAAAAAAAACTTAACCATCTACCTACCACATTCCCTAGTGATTCTACTCTTAGAAAACTAGAAACATATGTCTAAAAAATAGTGACACCAGGATTTCATAGCTTTGTAATAATAGCCTCTGACAGAAAACAATGAAAATACCCATGATAGATAAGCACATTATGGTACAGCCATGGAATGGAGTATCGCCCATCAATTAAAAGGTATACATTCTTCTGAAACATACAACAATATGAGTGAACCTCCGAAAATCATTTTGCTGAGCAGAAGATGCTGCACAAAATTATTTTATGATTCTATTATATAAAGTTCAAAATCAAGCACAACTATACTACAGTGACAAATTAGACAGTGGTTGTGGGTTGTGTGCAAAGGGGCATGAGGATACTTTAAGAGGTGAGAGAAATGTTCTCCATCTTGATTCAGGTGTGAATTACCTGGTTGTATGTATTTAACAACTTATCAAATTGTATAATTAAGATATGTGCATTTCACTTTAGGGAAATTTTATCTCAATTAAAACAAAACTACTTCAGTAAATTCAGTTTGATCTGGAAGAAACAAATATGTGAGAAAAATACCTTTGAACTCCCCCTCTCTGCATTTTTATCTTATTCTTTTTCATTTATTTTCTTCCATTAAATTTTTCCAGCCTTCTAAGCCCATGCAGATGGCTTCTCTGGGAATTACCCTCCATCTAGTTGCGTGCGTTTGTATAGCAACTATCAGAAATTATTATGCATTACAGCTGTTAGCATAAATGATATATATGCAAATGCAAAAAGTACACTACTTAAGGCAAATAATATACCTGTTTGTTCAAGAAAAAATAATTAATCCAGGCATTGGGCTCGGAGTTATAGAATCTAAAGAAAACATAGCGTATTGGTCTTTAAGGCTGTTTTTGTTTTGAACGATTGTGTTCGGTGAATGTATCTATTATTAGAATTTAATCTTCAGCATTTAAATTATGGTTTATATACACAATGGAATACTACATGGCAATGAGAAAGAATGAAATATGGCCTTTTGTAGCAACGTGGATGGAACTGGAGAATGTTATGCTAAGTGAAATAGGTCATACAGAGAAAGATACCATGTTTTCACTCTTATGTGGACCTTAGAAACTTAACAGAAGACCATGGGGGAGGGGAAAGGAAAAAAAAAAAGAGGTTAGAGAGGGAAGGAGCCAAAACATAAGAGACTCTTAAAAACTGAAAACAGGGGCGCCTGGGTGGCTCAGTCGGTTAAGCGTCCGATTTCGGCTCAGGTCATGATCCCATGGTCTGTGAGTTCGAGCCCCGCGTCGGGCTCTGTGCTGATAACTCAGAGCCTGGAGCCTGTTTCAGATTCTGTGTCTCCCTCTCTCTCTGACCCTCTCCCGTTCATGCTCTGTCTCTCCCTGTCTCAAAACTAAATAAACGTTAAAAAAAAATTTTAAAAACAAAAAACTGAAAACAAACAGAGTTGATGGGGGGTAGGTGATGGGCATTGAGGAGAGCACCTGTTAGAATGAGCACTGGGTGTTGTATGGAAACCAATTTGACAATAAATTTAATATTAAAAAAATTTAAAAAATAAAATATTAGATCATCAAAGAAAAAAAATAATTTAATCTTCAGCATTCATACTAAATAATATGTTTCCAGACATTAAGAATAACAAAGAACTTATAAAACTCAACACACACACACACACACACACACACACACACACACACACACACAAAACAATGTGATTAAAAACTGGGCAGAAGGCTTGAATAGACATTTTTCCAAAGAAGACACACAGATGGCCAACAGACACAGGACAAGATGCTCAACATCACTCATCATCAGGGAAATGCAAATTAAAACCACAATGAGACATCACCTGACACTTGTCAGCATGGCTAAAATCAAAGGCAAGAACCAGCAAGTGTTGGCAAGCATGCGGAGAAAAAGGAACCTTTGTGCACTGTTTTATGAGAATGTAAATTGGTGCAGCCACTGTGGAAAACAGTATGGAGGTTCCTCAAAAAATTAAAAATAGAAATATCATATGATCTAATAATTCCACTACTGGGCATTTACCTGAAGAAAAAACACTAATTCAAAAAGATCTATGTATCTTTATGTTTATTGCAGTATTATTTACAGTAGTTAAGATATGGAAGCAACTTAGGTGTAGATATATATCATGTCCATATCCATTCATATACTGATGAATTATAATGGAGGATTATGCAGCCAAAAAAAAAAAGGGGGTAAAATCTTGTCATTTGTGACAACATGGATGGAAGCTGTTAATGCTAAGTGAATACGCTAAGAGGTATTATGCTAAGTGAAATAAGTCAAATAGCAAAAGACAAATGCCATATGATTTCACTTGTATGTGGAATCTAAGAAAGAAAACAGAGGTGCCTAAATGGTTCAGTTGGTTAAGCATCCGACCCTTGACTTGGGCTCGGGTCATGATCTTGCAGTTTGTGAGTTCAGGCCACATGTCAGGCTCTACGCTGACAATGCAGAGCCTGCTTGGGATTCTGTCTCTCTCTCTCTCTGCCCCTCCTCTGCTTCCTCACTATCTCTCTCTCATAATAAATAAAAATAAACTTGAAAAAAGCCCCAAAAGAACAAATGAACAAAAAGCAGAATCAGACCTCTAAATACCAGAGAACACTGATGGTTGCCAGAGGGGTAGGAGGTTGGGGATGTGTAAAATGGGTGAAGGAGATACAGGCTTCCACTTATAGAATGAGTAAGTCACAGGAATAAAATATACATTATAGACAGTATAGTCAATGCCATTATAATAGTGTTGTATGGTGACAGATGGTAGCTACCCTTGTGGTGAACATAGTATAGAGATGTTGACTCACTCTGTTGTATACCTGAAATGAGTGTAACATTGTGTGTTAGCTATACTCAAGTAAAAAATTTCAGAAAAAGAATAACAGTGATGGCTTATAAAATATGGCTCCTGACTTTAAGGATCTCACAGCCAATATTCAAGTCAAACAACTGAGTAAGAAACTTACAAAAATTTAGAAAGGTATCAAATGCTACATAAGATCAAAAGAAGCAGAATGAAGGAAGTTTCTGGTTGGCATGCACAGGTGAGGAGCTTTAAGTTGAGACCTTATAATCTTAACGGCTTTGGAGTATTGCTGAGATTACATTAGTTTTGATGTGTAGAGACAGTAATTATATATTATTCAAGCTAGTACCTGGTTGGGAAGTGTTTCTGGCAAGAGGGGCAATGGAAGGACCCCAAGGAAAACACAGTGTGTTGCATTCAAAGAATGGAAAATTTAGTTCAGTTCCAGTAAGGCTGAACTGTGGGGTGAGAGCTGAAACTGGAACAGCACACAGGGTCAGAATTGTAGAATCAGTCCACCATTTTTTTTCCAGATGGGTAAGGAGAACAAGCAGACATTAGAGAAAGAGGGAGAAAGAAAAGCCCTAAAACTTCAAGCCCCGACACAAGAAAGGATGACCACAACCAAAGCTTCATTTGGCCTTCACATGTCTTACGTTTGATATTTTGGAGGGGCCACCACCCATCTGGGGATAATCAACTGAACAGGCATCATGAGTCCTCGTGCCCATGTCCCCTGTTCCCATTCCTATTCCAGTCAAGGAGCTGTTTACTGGGTGGTGCTCTTGCATTAACGTACGCACTAAGACTTGAAAGCTCTAATGCATTTAGCAAATGTGGGAATTGTGTCTGGATATGTATAGTCCACACCTAAGCTTCTTCTGCAGGAGTTAGGGATCCATTTTAATAGTGTGTACTCTATTAAGAATATTTGCAATATATATATGTATTTATATATATACATATACATATATATATACACACATATATATTGCGTACGATTTGTGCACATTTTACTGAAATGAATTTTTAAAGCTTTTTATTAAAATGTTAAATCTTAAATGCTATCCTGTTATACTCACCAATATCTAATTCATTATAGATCCCTAAATTCTTTTTGCTTATCCTTTGTATACTAAATAAAAATGTGACTCTTCATTACACAAAACCTCGGCTTGTAAAATTTCAAATTTTGTACCTGTTTTTGAAACACTTAGCATCCAAAAATGCCACATGGTCAGGAAATGTGTTCATATAGTGCCGTGTAAATTTTTAATTCACTAATTTGTCACTTCCTCCCGTTAGCAATCAGCCGTCATTTATGAAGAGCTTACAAGCTAAGTGCCTGGAGAGAGAGGGCTTAAGTGACTTTAGGACATTGACTTCAATTTTTTTAGGACCTGGACCAAGATGAGGGATGTCAGGGCTTTTCAGTTTAGTGAGCTTCCCACTGACTACAGCAATACAGAATAGAAGAGGAAAGATGGGCTTTCCAGTAATGGATTCTGTTCATTTGTTAGTTGTCAGTAATTTGACTTGCCTCCTTCTGGTCCAGTCTAGAATGGCAGATGACCTCAGAATGTACCGTCACCATCAAGCTTCTGTAATATCCGTGATGTTCAGACAAGCTTGACGTGATGCATACTTACTTATGTCTTACTTTTGCTGTTGGTCTTGATCTCCACTTCTAGAGATTGTATTCTTTGTCATCTGTGGATGGTTAGCGACACCAACTTCATGTAGTGAAGACATGTGTCAGTGTGAACACACATACATATACATGCAAGGTGTGTTCAGTACATATGTGTTACACATACTTGGTAAAGAATCTTCAGTTTTACAATCTTTATAATAGGTAATATTTACAACCCTTATAAAATTTGAAGGGGGAATTTACTATAATTTGTGGATGTAGAGATTCAGAGAATAAATGTTGCAGAATGGATAAATGAAAGGTGGATGATAATTGTTTGAAAAATAAAAAAATTTACTTTTTATCATAAAAATAAATGACATTCTTCTGGATGGTGATTTTAAGAAGATGATTTTCAACTACTTTAAAGATAATTATAAACATCTATATGACAAAAGTCATAGAGTTAATAGGAAACAACCCAGATTTTTATGTCATGTCAAATATAAAGCATTGAATTTATGAGTATTTGAATTTTATGTGCAAGAGACTTATCAAAATGATTTTGAAAAATATTTTGACTAGCATGGCAATGAAAAAAGGCATTTAAAACGTACTTGTGAAAAAAGATATTAATCTGAAAAATGGCTTTTTGTATTGTCAGTCTTTAGACTAATTGTCACTAATTGTCACTACCTGTAACTGTGTGACTAAATGTCAGAATCACAAACACTATTTGAATTATTGCCAAAATTTGAGACACATTAAAATGAAGACATACCATTATTTTATGTACCACTAAGAGATAAAGGACAAAAGGAAGGAAGAAGAAAAGAAGCAAAGGAAGGAAGGGAAAGAGGGAGGAGGAATAGGAGGGAGAGGAAGGGAGGGAGGAAAGAGAGAGGAAGGAAGGAAGAGAGAGAGGGAGGGTAGAGGGAGGGAGGGAGGGAGGAAGAGAGAGACAGGTAAGAAGGAGGAAGGAAGGAAGGAAGGAAGGAAGGAAGGAAGGAAGGAAGGAAGGAAGGAAAGAAGGCAGGCCAGCCAGGGCATGAAGCTTTCTTGGTACTTAATTTTTTAAAATTTAATATATATTGGAAAAGCTCTTTTAGATTCATCTAGGTATACAGTTTTCATTATGTGGTACACACTTTTATTTTTAAGTTTATTTATTTGAGAGAGAGAGAAAGAGGGAGCAAGAGAGAGTGAGAGCATGAGCTAGCCACAGGGGGCTTGGGGGGCAGGCAGACAGACTGGGAGAGAGAGAATCCCAAGAGGTTCCACACTGTCAGTACAGAGCCCAATGTGGGGCTCGATCCCATGAACTGTGAGATCATGACCTGAGCCAAAATCAAGAATCATACGCTTAACCAACTGAGCCACCCAGGCGCCTCACATGCTCTACATTCTTAAAAATGGAAGGGATTATTCTACATTCTGAAAAAATGAAAATCTAAGCTCGGCAAGTTAAGTATTCCCAAAACTTTTCCAGAGTCTTTCTCTTCTGACTCACTTTTGACGTTTTGTCATCAGCATCTCTGTTTTCCACATGCCACCATCCATCCCCAGCAGCACCAAAGCGGTGAGGGCACAGAATCCTTTTAAGAAGTGTTTCCCAGTTGCCTCTGTGATTGTCCTTTGAGCTGTTGTGACATATTCTGCAAGTTTTGTTTTCTTGATCTCCCCAGAATGTCACTGGAGGGTTTACTGACAACAGCCAGAACTGATAGTCCTTCCTCAACGTCCTTCAAGAGTGTTTTGAGGGACACATAGGGGCCACTTTCCCCTGGGTGCAGGACTTGCGAAGAGCACCATGACCACCATCTACCTTCAAGGGATCGTAAGAAGCTACTGGCTTCACATCTGGCTACTCCTTTGTCATTCTCCTTTTTGTTTGTGATCGTAGACTTAAATTCAGGGATGTTAATAATTTATCTTATGAAGCTCTGCTTTAAAGCTTACCTGGACAGGAGAGAGAGATGGAAAAGATTTTTCCCTCTGTAGGTTTCCACGGTTCACGGGTCAGGAGGAGCAAACATTCTCTCTTGAGATGGAGGGCTGGTGGCTTCACTGGCCATGAGAGCGTGATGTAGGTTTGGAAAAGCCTCTGTGGTGGCTGAGACAGGGAATCCAGAAAAGAGAGAGCCTTCAACAAATATGCTGAAAACCAAAAATGGGGTTGTGTAGTGGTTGTAGTCCACAGGAGCATGGAATTTTTCTCTGGCTCAACAGTGAGTACAGAGGCAGAGATGGTATGGGGCTGGCTAATCAAAAGTGGAGGTTTCATCATACAGCAAGTGGCAAAGGAAAGTCGGAAGTCCCCTACTACTCTTACTTTCTTGAATGGCGTGTAATATTATTTATTGCAAAGGGTGACACTGCAAACAGAATCATGGAAAGAGCAGAGACGTTAAACTGCTTATGGATTGTACTTCTGCATAACATGCCTGTGGATGAAAACTGAACAAGCATACGTGAACGTAAATTAAAAAGATCCAGTTCATCTTGCTTGGGACGTTGTTCTTCTTTGACTGCAATACTCCTGGGCCAATTGATAGGTACTTGTCTTTTCTGTAATTCTGCCCACGTTCTAAAATCCTGAAAACGATTTCGAATGGAATGGCTTGGTGGCACTTTAAAGCTAAAATGATTTGTTGTCGTTGTTGTTGTTTTTAGCTAAATCAAAGAGGAACCTGCTACAAGTACAACCTTCACCATGTTGCTACAAAACTAAGTCAAAGATCGGTGACTCAGTACCTCCCATATTAAAAAGCAAATGAATGTGTGTCATCATTGAAACAAAAAAAAATAACAGAAACTCAGAAACCTTGGAGCCACATGAGCAGCCATTTCAGTAACTGAAACCACAAGTGTGTGTAATATTTACTTCCTGGGCAACCATACACGGGCTGCTTAGGGCTGCTTCTCGTGCATTGGGATTGATCTCATTTGCTTCCTCAGCCCTGAATGAAAATAATCAATGGATATAGCAAAGCTTTCTGCCATTTGAGTTGTGAGTTATCTCAGTAAAAAAAAAAAAAAAATACGTGACCCTGAGCTGAACACTGAATGTCTTTCTTAAACATTACCTATTAGTGTAATTTATTATGGAATGCTTTTAAGTGAAGTTGGAAGGATTAATCATGACAGAAGAGGCATAAACCCGTCCTCACACTTCTCCTTTCATTTACAAATATGAGTTGTACATCCGTAGTGTGGCAAACAGAGCCCCATTGGGTGATATGTACCTGTCTTCTCAGTTGAATGGATCGTCTCATTTTGCAGGACATGAGGGAGCTATGGCGCTCTTTCATAATAAAAGATCCAGGGAATGATAAGCAGTAGCTGACTGAATGTAAGACTGTCAGTGCCCGGTGTTTCCTTAACAGATTAGACAGTACCCACCTGAAAAAAAAAAATAGCAGAAGCTCTCTTACTAGAAGCATTCCCACTGGTGTGGGATGTAAGACAGGTATGTCTGATGCAGAGTCTGTTGAAAATTGTTCAGGAAAAAATATGGTTCAGGAAGGGCTAACCCAAACTTTTCTTTTTTTGAGAAGAATATAAAATGATGAATTTTGGATAAGGAGAAACAAAACCTAGATTTTTTTTTTTTGATGAACTTCCTAAGTAACCTAGGATGATCAACTGATGAATGATTGGGATTTATCACTTTTCAACAGGGTAGCAAGATAATCTGCAAAAACCAGTGCTTTCCTGTATGCTAGCAATAACAAAATAAAAACGGAACGAGAGAAGTTCCCAGTCACAGATATCAATGTATATGAAGAGGTAGAAATATACTTTATCCATGATTTGAACAGTAGTTGAGAGCTTAGTGGTCAAAAGTCATGGGTTCTGGAACTAAGGGAGTATAATAAAAATACCAGCTTTGTTCCTCTTTGGCTGTGTGATATGAAATCACTTAATTTAAAGAGACATCTCTGTGCCATCGTTCCCAACCTGTGAAATGAAAATGATAATAATGATGCCAATGCCATCGGGTCATGGTGACAATTGAACTAATTAGTATTTATAAAGCATTCAAATAGGTGCCTACAATGTGGTAAGTACTCTATAAATATTAGTTGTATTAACAGTATAAAACTTTAATGAAGAATGAATAATTTGGTAAAGGATGATCATAATACTGAACAGGAAGACTTACTATTCAACACTGTCAATTCTCCCCAACTAAATATGTAGATTGAATCTCAATCTGAGCCCAGTCTCTGCAAGAGTTTGTACAACAGAAGGGATGCACTGTAGTCGTATGGGGTACACAATTTAGAGTCAGGTGACCTGGGTTCCTTATTTCATGACTCCCGTTTCCATTCTCCTGATTTGTGAAGCAAATGTAATAAAAAAGTATACCTCACATGATTAGAGTATCTGTGTCAATAAAGCCTTTATCACAGTGCCTGACCCATACAAAGCAAACTATGAGTAATAGTGAGTTGTTGCTGCTAATATGTTCGGGGGGAAAAAGAGATTTTACTAAAAAAATAATTGAAAAGATTAGCAAAGTGATTTCTTTTTTAATAAGAGGAAGTGAGGAGAAGTTTGATGATTCAGGGAGATTATTCTTTTAGACCTGAAAATGTGTTAGCCTTCTACAGCGTTTAGAACTGAAGGGGCTCCTGGGTGGCTCAGTCGGTTGGGTGTCCGACTTCAGTTCAGGTCATGATCTCGCAGTTTGTGAGTTTGAGACTCATGTTGGGCTCTGTGCTGACAGCTCAGAGCCTGGAGCCTGCTTCGGATTCTGTGTCTCCCTCTCTCTCTGACCCTCGCCCGCTCATGGTCTATCTCTGTCTCTCAAAAATAAAAAAAAGAAAAGAAAAGAACTGTGTGGCATAGTTTCAACAATGAAAAGGTGAATGAAGCTGAAGAGCAAAACTGAAGACAGTGACTTGTACACAGTAGCCCTGTTTTGTGTCCCTCCTTGAAGCATTTTACATGTAGTGACTGCTGTTACCCCTGAGTTACAGGGGTTTGGGGGGGGTGAAGTGACCTGAGCAAGGCATATTGAGTATCATAGTGACATTGGATCTGGGCATCTGGTTCTGGAATCCATACTGTCCTCTGAGGCACTAGGAGATATTACCATTTAGTGGAGTTGAAATTTTCGATCATTGGAGAGTATTTGAAGAGTTCAGTAAATAGTGGTAGGATAGCCAACCAATTGGGATGACACACATCCGTATAGAATGTAATTCTATATATGTAGAGTATAACTATATATATATATAGTTATACATATATATATATATATATAGAGAGAGAGAGAGAGAGAGAGAATGTAGCTATATATAGAATGTACCTATACATGTACAGTATAACTATATATATAACTATATATACACATATATAGAATGCAGCTATGCATATAACTATACATGTAATTGTGTTACATAGTCATCTATATCTATATATCTATATCTGTGTATCTATGCATCTCTCTGTATGTATATAGGGATACATATATACAGTTAAATTCTAGGAATCCAAATTCCTGATCAATAAATGATTTAACATGCTAAGTACATCTAAATAAACTTGGGGGCGTGATAATCGTGGGGAAGACTTTTCAAAGTATGGTAAGGTGTCAAGGGGAACCCAGATGGGGCTGTACATTCCGCTCCTCTGAAAAATGGACGGGTCATTGGCTTCATTGGCATTAATTAGCAAGAACTGATAACCTTGGAGAAAGTGGCTTTTGAGGAAGATGTCTGAGCAATCATCCCTAAAAAGTGACAGCTGAGACATGGAGATTAACAGGTCAGGACCAAACGACCTAGCTTTGGCGGCCTGTGTGTATAGAGAGAACCCAGGTAGAAGTTAATTCCATTCCGTTCAGTTCATCCCAGCAATATGCACACCTGCTATGTGCACTGTGCAGTGTTGTAAATACAGTAGTGGGAAAAATTAGTGTTTTCTCTGTCCTCATGGGGCTGGTTTATAGTCAACTGAGAGAGAATGAAAATCATATACGGAAGTATAACACAGTGTGCTAAGTGCTATGAGAGAAGTCCAGGGTGCTGTAGGATAAAAAGGGCACTTAATCTAGATTTTGTGCCTGTAGAAGTCTTCCTAGAGAAAACAATATCTCGCCTAAGATCTGAAGGTAAAGTAAGATACAGCCACGCACATCAGCTCCTTTTCCTCTGATTGTGAACACAGCTGTGTTTTATCCAAGTGGTGAAGCCAGAGACCTGGATTTCTAAGGAAATAAGCAAATGAACGATAAGATACATAGGCTGAGAATCGGGAGCAAGATCTTGGCTGGGTGTGGAACTGAGGTATCATTAAGCAAGCAGCCAGTGATGGGCAGCATGAAAAAGATTGTCAAGGGCCAGAGTGCAGAGTTAGCACAGTTCCTACCGTGGTGCTCTAAGGATCATCAACAGTTCAACAGTTACGAGTGTTGAAACATAAAATTCAACTGAGAACATTTTAAAGATCTTATTGGCCTTATTCAGCAATTCATGAATTGGGCAGCATCCTTTCTGAAAGATAGGAAAGAGCCCTGATGAGCGGTACAAAATGGAGTCTAGGCAGTATAGGGGACAAAGAAGTTCCGAGCACAGAGTGGATTGATTCAAGAAAAGTCACCTTGCTTTGGGTGACACAGAGGTCTGTCAGGCAGATTACCTCACGGGTGCTGACCAGGACATTCCAGACTGACTAATTAAGATTATATTCCTGGGAGAGGCTGAAACTTCAGTTAAGATATTAAGTCTCCGTTTGGTGACCTGGGCTTTGCAAAGCGACTCCCTTTTGAGACTGCTGTTTCTGTTTTGATCTGGGACAGAGAATCCCAGAGAGTATTGTGAGAAAGGGGTATAATCAAATTAGGAGCACACTGGGAGAGCGGGTGTCATGGAAACCAGTGGAAGGAAGCTTTCACTTGTACGGGGCAGGTGACATGGGAGCATCACTGACAGACGGAGGATGTGAAGGCTCCGTCAGCAGACTGGTTCACAAAGGAGCCAGACTGCGGCCAGCGTGATTGGTGGTTGGTGGGCTGGGTGAGGAGGGTGTGTAGTGGGACGGTAGGTGGAACTGGGGACTCCACACAGCCTGCCTTCTCAGAACAGTGGTCTGTTCAGTTGGGCGTTTTTCCAGCAGTAATCATGTTGCTGGAACTCCTACATGAAGTAGGCAGATGGCCTAATTGGATTTGTTGCCAGACAAGTAATGGAAGGAAACTGGGCAAAGGAGTCGGGGGTACTTGAGAAAAGCCAGCTAAGTGTTTTAATACGGCGTGGTGTCTAGCTAAGGAAGGACAAGTGTGATCAGCACTAGAGTTTGCTGGGTGAGGGGAAATGTTGATATAGGATGGGACAATAGTTGTGGATCAAATGCCGCATGAGTACAGGAACAGTTTTACTAGGCATAATGTTCTGGCAGTGTTAGAAGAACAGAAGGCTGAAAGGAAACAGAAGACAAAAAAGGAGAAGGCCTTTTGTTAAGAATCCTGTTGGGGCGCCTGGGTGGCTCAGTCAGTTGAACGTCTGACTTCCGCTCAGGTCATGACCTCGCAGTTTGTGAGTTTGAGCCCCATATTGGGCTCTGTGCTGACAGCTCAGAGCTTGCTTTGGATCCTCTGCCCCCCCTCTCTGCCCCTCCCCCACTTGCACACGCACTCTCTCTCAAAAATAAATAAACATTAAAGACAAAAAGGATCTTGGGGCACCTGGGTGGCTCAGTCAGTTGAGCATCCGACTTCGGCTCAGGTCATGATCTCACCGTCTGTGAGTTCGAGCCCCGCATCGGGCTCTGTGCTGATGGCTCAGAGCCTGGAGCCTGCTTCTGATTCTGTGTCTCCCTCTCTCTCTGCCCCTTCCCTGCTCATGCTCTGTCTCTCTCTGTCTCAAAAATAAATAAAAACATTAAGAAAAAAAATTAAAAAAAAAAAGAAAAGAAAAAAAGGATCTTATGACTTTGTGGCCTGCATGTACTCTGCTGCTTTCTTGTCCTGGAGGTTTATCCGTAGAGAGAAGGAAGAGAGAGCCCAGTGTATGTGAGGACTGAAGACTCTCCAAGGGTCAACAGCTTTGTGAGCCCTAAGGGACAGCACCCTGAACCAGTTTGCACCTTTTGCAGTTGGGGGTTGTGACTACAGTAAGAGGCCATGCAGCTTCAGAAGACTCACCATCCTTAGACATTCTCAAGATGGCTTGGGCAGAAGGCTTGGTCCTCCGACATGCCCAGGAATTATGAGGCAGGGAAGAGGAATTTTCCTTAGCAGATAAGAACAAAAAGACAAACTGAACACAAAATATTTTAAAATATTGAATAGGGGTGCCTGGGTGGCTCAGTTGGGTAAGCATCTGACTCTTGGTTTCAGCTCAGGTCATGAGCTTTGCGCTGACAGTGTGGAGCCTGCTTGGGATTCTGTCTCTCTCCTCTCTCTCTCTTTTAAAATAAATAAATAAACTTTAAAAAATAATTAAACATAAAATAGAATATTGAGTAAATAACATTGGGTACTAAGAAGTGGAAAGCTAGGGATTTGCATGTATTTTTGGTAGAATGTTAATTGAAGATAATTTGTAAGTATGAATCAAAAGTTATATATATATATTATATATATATATATATCTTTTCTCCCGTCAGAGAATCCCCCATAAAATTTCTTGCAGGGCTGGTTTAGTGGTCACAACCTCCTTTAATTTTTGTTTGTCTGGGAAACTTTTTATCTCTCCTTCTATTTTGAATGACAGCCTTTCTGGATAGAGAATTCTTGGCTGCATATTTTTCTGATTCAGCACATTGAATATATCCTGCCACTCCTTTTTGGGCTACCAAGTTTCTGTGGATAGGTCTGCTGCAAAACTGATCTGTCTTCCCTTGTAGGTTAGGGACTTTTTTTCCCTTGCTGCTTTCATGATTCTCTCCTTGCCTGAGTATTTTGTGAATTTGACTATGATATGCCTTGTTGACGGTCGGTTTTTGTTGAATCTAATGGGGGCCCTCTGTGCTTCCTGGATTTTGATGTCTGTGTCTTTCCCCAGGTTAGGAAAGTTTTCTGCTATGATTTGCTCACATAACCCTTCTACCCCTATTTCTCTCTCTTCATCTTCTGGGACCCCTATGATTCTGATGTTGTTCCTTTTTATTTTATTTTATTTTATTTTTTTTTTTAGTGCTTTTATTTATTTTTGAAGGAGAGAGAGAGACAGAGCATGAGCAGGGGAGGAGCAGAGAGAGAGGGAGACACAGAATTGGAAGGAGGCTCTAGGCTCTGAGCTGTCAGCACAGAGCCCGACGCAGGGCTCGAACTCGCAAACTGGGAGATCATGACCTGAGCCGAAGCCAGACGCTCCACTGACTGAGCCACCCAGGCACCCCTGATGTTGTTCCTTTTTAATGATGCACTGATTTCTCTAATGCTCAAATCAAGCTCTTTTGCCTTAATCTCCTCTTTTTTTTCTCCTTTGTTATTCTCTGTAAGTTTGTCCTCTATGTTGCTGATTCTCTGTTCTGCCTCGTCCATCCTTGCCGCCGCTGCATCCATCCGTGATTGCAGCTCAGTTATAGCATTTTTAATTTCATTCTGGCTACTTTTTACTTCTTTTATCTCTGCAGAAAGGGATTCTAATCTATTTTCGACTCCAGCTAGTATTCTTATTATCGTGATTCTAAATTCTGGTTCAGACATCTTGCTTGTATCTGTGTTGGTTAAATCCCTGGCTGTCGTTTCTTCGTGCTCTTTCTTTTGGGGCGAATTCCTGTTGAATTCTGTGGTTCAGATTGTGCAGATTGTTGTGTTAATCCTCCAGTCAGTTTTCTAGGTGTGTAGGATGGTTTAGTGTTAGTCTGGCCGTATTTCATGGACGCGAGACACACAAAAAACTTCCATGCTGTCCCGCCATCTTGGCTCCTCCCCTGAATCAAAAGTTTTAAATTAACATGGCTAGAACCATTGACAGGAACTCATTCTAAGGAAATTTTCAGACAAGGATACAATGCCACACACTTAAGAATGTATGTATAAGAATCTACCACAGTGAGACGTTTAAGGGCTCTACTCTAGAAATTGACCCTCTTTTTGTTTTTTTAATTTTTTAATGTTTATTATTTATTTTTGAGAGAGAGAGAGAGAGAGAGAGGGAGCAAGCAGGAGAGGGGCAGAGAGAGAGGAAGACCCAGAATCCGAAGCAGGCTCCAGGCTCTGAGCTGTCAGCACAGAGGCCAATGTGGAGCTCGAACTCATGAGCCATGAGATCATGACCTGAGCTGAAGTCTGATGCTCAACCAAGTGAGCCACCCAGGTGCCACTAGCAACTGACCCTTCTGAATTTGGATCTCAGCTTTGCTATCTATTTTTCCTTGATGACCTTGGGAAATTCTTTAATCTCCTTAAACCTCATTTCAATGATCTGTAGAAAGGGTGCACTGATGATGACTACCTAGAAAATTGTGATCGGGGCTGTGATGCTACATGTGAAACTGAACACAGAAGCTGGACATAACATGGGAAATGCTCATTCCATTTTAATTATGCTAAAAAAGGTGAGAGGGAGGGGATAGGAAGTGAGAAAAAGGAAGGTAAGGAGGGGAGGAGAAAAACATGGAGGGGAGGAGGGTAGATTAATCACAGCCACCTGTTGAAATAAAATACAGTACATCTCTAAAATGGAAAACTTTGCAGCCATTAGAGTTGCATTCTGTATTTATGCATAGTGACAAGAACACCTGTAGAAGACAGGTTACTTTCCCCATGATTTCAGTTTATTTATCATATAAACACTGCTATTATTTTGAAATTGCAGTCCAGCAGCACTAATCATTTTTCTTTTTAAATCAGTTTATCGATGTATAGTTTACTCACAGTAAAATGATACGTTTTTTATGTTATTTGCCTTACTTTTTTAAATTGAGGTATAATTGACTTGTAGCATTATATTAGTTTCAAGCATGCAGTGTAATGATTTGACATTTGTGTATATTGCAAAAGGATCACCTCGGTAGGTCTAGTTAATATCCATCACCATGTACAGTTATGATTTTTTCTTGTGATGAGAACCTTTAAGATCTGCTTTCTTAGCAACTTGCAAATGTACAGTATAGCTATATAAACTATAGTCAGTCAACATCACTCATCATCAGGGATATACAAATCAAAACCACTATGAGTTACAACCTCATACCTGTAAAAATGGCTAAAATTAGCAACACAGGAAACAACAGATACTGGCGAGGATGCAGAGGAAGGTAAGCCTTCTTGCACTGTTGGTGTGAATGCAAACTGGTGCAGCCACTGTGGAAACAGTATGGAGTTCTTCAAAAAGTTAAAAATAGAACTACCCTATGACCCAGCAATTGTACGACTAGGTATTTACACAAATGATACAAAAGTACTCATCCAAAAAGGCGCATGCACCCTGTTTATAGCAGTATATCAAAGTAGCCAAGTTACAGAAAGAGCCCAAATATCCATCAACTAATGAATGGTTAAAGAAGAAGTGGTACACACACACACACACACACACATACACACACACACACACACAATGGATTATTACTCAGCTGTCAAAAAGAATCAAGTCTTGCCATTTGCTATGATGTGGATGGAACTAGAGTGTATTATGCTAAGCAAAATAAATCAGTCACAGAAAGAAAAAATACCATATGATTTTACTCATATGTGGAATTTAGGGAACAAAATAGATTAATCTAGGGGAGGGGGGATAATAGGGAGGGAAGCAAACCATAAGGTACTCATAACTATAGAGAACAAACTGAGGTTTGCAGGAGGGAGGAGACAGAGATGGGCTAAATGGGTGATGGGCATTAAGGAAGGCTCTTGTCATGAGGACTGGGTGTTATATGTAAGTGATGAATCACTAAATTCTACACCATAAACCAATTTTGCCATATGTTTTAACTAATGAGCATTTATTTTTTTTTAACTTTTTTTTTCAACGTTTATTTATTTTTGGGACAGAGAGAGACAGACCATGAACGGGGGAGGGTCAGAGAGAGAGGGAGACACAGAATGGAAACAGGCTCCAGGCTCTGAGCCATCAGCCCAGAGCCTGACGCGGGGCTCGAACTCACGGACCGCGAGATCGTGACCTGGCTGAAGTCGGACGCTTAACCGACTGCGCCACCCAGGCGCCCCAACTAATGAGCATTTAAATAAAAACTTTAAATAAAATAACAACTGTAGTCACCATACTGTACATTATATCCCATGCCTTCTTTATTTTATAATGTTGGAATTTGTACCTTTTGACTCCCATTTTGCCCACTCTTCCCAGCCCCACCTCTGGTAAGAACCAATCTGTCTTTTTTTAGATTCTATATATAAGTGAGATCACACTGTTATTGACTTTCTCTGACTTGTTTTACCCTCAAGTTCCACCCGTGTTGTTGCAAATGGAAACATTTCATTCTATTTTTATAGTTCAATCATATTTCATTGTGTTTATGTGTGTGTTCGAATACGAATATTCTAATGTGTATGGAAGGTTGTATATATTACATTATATATATTTACATTATATGTGTACACATGTATGATATGTGATATATATGATGTGGCACATATATGATGTGTTATAGGTGTAGATACACATTCACACACATATACACACACATATGTACACACATATCACATTTTCTTTATCCATTCATCCACCAATAGACGTTTAGGTTGTTTCCATGTCTTGGCTATTGTAAATAATGCTGCAGGGAACACATGGGGTGCATTTATCTTTTCTACTTAATGTTTTCATTGTCTTTGGATAAATATCTAGAAGTGGGTTTGCTGGATCATATGGTAGTTCTAATTTTATTATTATTATTTTTATTAGAGAGAGAGAGAGAGAGGGAGGGAAGGAGAGAGAATGAGCAGGCAAACGGGTAGGAGGAAGAGGGAGAGAGGGAGAGAATCTTAAGCAGACTCCACACTTGCATGGATCCCATCATGGGACTGGATGGCATGGCCCTGGGATCATGACATGAGCCAAAATCAAGAGTCATCCGACTCAATTGACTGAGCCACCTAGGTACTCCCCCTACTTTTAATTTTTTAAGCAATCTCCATACTGTTTTCTGTAGTAGTCGCACCAATTTATATGCCAACCAATAGCGTAAAAACGTTCCCTTTTCTCTACATCCTTGACAACACTTGTTATCTCTTGTCCTGATATTAGCCATTCGGAATGGTATGAGGGGATAGTTCACTGTGATTTTGATTTACATTTCCCTGGTGATTGGGGAGCATCTTTTTCTTTAGTTGAACATCTTTTCCTGTGCCTGTTGTTTGAATATATCTTCTTTGGAAATGTCTAGTCAGAGCTCCTGCCCATTTTTAAATCAGATTGTTTGTGTTTTTCTATTCTATTGGATGAGTTCTTTATTTCGGATATTAATCTCTTATTAGATATATGGTTTGCAGGTAGTTTCTCCCATTCGGGAGGATGCTTTTTCAGTTCCTTTCCTGGATGGCTTCCTTTCCTGTGCAGAAGCTTCTGGGTTTGATGTAACTCTGCTTTTTTTGTTTTTGCTTTTGTTGCCTTTGCTTTTGGTGTAAAACCCCCCAAAATTATCACCAAGATTGGCGTTAGGAGTTCACCTTTTTACAAAAAAAAATCTTCTAAAACAATTTTACAAAATCAGAGTATAAAACTAAGTAAATAGCATGATATAATTTTTTAAGTTTTTATCTAAATTGCAGTTAGTTCACATACAGTGTTAACATTACTTTCAGGTGTACAATATAGTGATTCAACACTTGCCTACGTCACCCGGTGCTCTCTTCCATCACAGGTGCACTCCTTCATCCCTATCACTTTTTTCACCCATCCCCACCCCACCTCCCCTCTGGTAACCATCAGTCTGTTCTCTGTAGTTAAGAGTCTGTTTCTTCCTTTGTCTCTCTCTTCCTTTCTCTTGTTTTCTCCCCTTTGCTAGTTTGTTTTGCTTCTTACATTCCACATACGAGTGAAATCATATGGTGTTTGTCTTTCTCTGACTCGTACCATTTTTTATTTTGAAAATTATTTATTATAAGATATTAAATATAAATACAAATGAAGTTGTCTACTGTATTTTTCAGGTGATGTAGTGCTGATTTTCTTTTTAATATTGTTTATTTTCAGAATATTTTACAGTAAGAAAGTAATATTTAGATGCTCAGTACACTCAAGAAACTTTTGTTTTACTTTTTAAAAAAAAAACACCTGCACGTGCACAAATAATACAGAAAATGTGTCTGAAAGTGTTATTAACTCTTAATTATTGCACCAAAAGAGAATCCATTCCCTTTTGCTTAAAGGCTATAATGATAATTGGGAGATATTGAGATATCTCAAAAAATAATTGTTAACATATGCATTAATTTCTCATAAATAACTACAGAAAATGATCATAATGTCTCTTTTTTTAAAAAGGTGCTTAGACAGTGAGCAGAATTTCTGGTATGTAGTTTTGTGTTACATGGCCTATTTTGTATTCTGTTGGGTCATGATATAATAAATATGTGGAAGGAATCATTATAGCTTAAAGTTTGTATATCAGGAAAAAAAGAATAGTTTGCTACTTGATGGTTTGAAAATACATCCATTAGTTTTCTGCCATCAAGTACAATGACTTCTCTCATGTCTGTATTCATAAAAAGTATCTGTTCAAATGTGTGTATTTTAAGGTTGATTCTCAGTGTGGTTCATAGTTGATGAGCTTCCGCTGTCTACTTTTATGCCTGAAGGGACAAGTTCAATGATCGTGTGATGGACAGTCACGACCGATGTCCTCTCTCATTATGCTTTTGTAAAACCAGAACTTAAAAAAATTACATTGCTGGGTATCACTCACATGATTTAATTGTTACTGTAGTTAGAAATAACAATTACGGTTGTTTGTCTAAAACATGTTCTAACTACCCACAGCAAGGAGACAGATCAGTTTATCACCGTAAATATAGATCAGGTAACACTGGTCCTTGTGTCCTGCATCTGGCACGAACACTCCTATTGGTCTTCCTCCTTCTGTTATCTACACTGTTTTCATTTTTTCTTATTGATCCATTTATTGATTCGGCCATTAATGAAACTTTCCCACTGTGGCCAAAAGTAATGAAGTTGGCCTCCAGACTAAGTGATTTTATTGTACTTCATGCACTGAATATTTAGGAAACAAAATCAAGGGCTTGCTTCCAGTCACTGGCCTATTTGACAAGTGGAATGAATCATTTCTTTTAAAATTCCCTTCTCTGCAAAAAGTTATTTTTTTTTTAGTATTTATTTACTTTTGAGAGAAAGAGAGACAGAGTGTGAGTGGGGGAGGAGTAGAGAGAGAGGGAGACACAGAATCTGAAGCAGGCTCCAGGCTCTGACCTGTCAGCACAGAGCCCGATACAGGGCTGGAACCTACGAGCCGTGAGATCATGACCTGAGCTGGTGTTGGATGCTTAACCGACTGAGGCACCCAGGCACCCCTAAATGTTCAAGTTTAAAAAAAAATTTTTAATGTTTATTTATTTTTGACAGAGAGAGAGAGAGAGAGAGAGAGAGAGAGAGAGAGAGAGAGAGAGACAGGCTCCAGGCTCTGAGCTGGCAGCACAGAGCCCAACACAGGGCTCGAACTCAGGGACCTTGAGATCATGACTTGAGCCCAAGTCAGATGCCTAACCGACTGAGCCACCCGAGAGCCCCACAAAAAGTTATTTTCAATAATAATTGTGAAATCAAATGAATATAATGACCTAAAGAAGAAAATGAAATTTTCTTTGTACTTTGTATATTCAGGCAGATAAAAATAAATATTACAGTAGAAAAAAGGAAATAATAGCTCAATATTTCTTTATACATTAGAACAGTTATTGGAAAAAAACATTACTTTTTGGTGTCTTGCAGTAATGAGTAGTATTACTGTTTAGCAGTAAGTTACAATTATATAAGAATAACAATTCCAACATATTTTCTATTGTAAAGTTGTTATTGAAAATAACAAGTAAAACATTACATGTATGAACTGAAATTTGCACCCCTCCACCCCCCCACCCCTACACACACACAATATTACACCTTGTGTTTTACAATCTACTTTACTGGTTTAAATTTGAATTACGAACAAAATGCAAAATGCTTCCGTGGAGTAGAGCTTCTGATCAGTGTCTTTGCTGCCATGGTAACTGTACTACCCTGACTGGATCTGAAGGCAGGACTCTCCAGTACCATGAAGTATTGGACCCAGACTGTACCCAAAGCAAGTTCAGACAGTCGGGACTGTTAGAAAATTCCTCTAGAAATGAACGCGTGTAGCTGAGTCTGCAGGTTTTTGGGGTTGACTGTATAGCAAGAGGTACATATATTACATGTAATTAAATTTTTACGGTAACCACAACAATTATTTAGAACTTAGACCCACAGAAAATGTAGGGGCTGTGTATTTGACCTGTGATGTTGCCTAGAGTTGCTGGCACATGGTGTAAAAGAAAAGCAGACTGAATTCCAGTTATCTTATCATTAAATTCTCCGCAGACAAAACGCACCCTTATTGCCTGTGCCCAAGTGCTGTCTCCAGTGGCCCAGCCACAGGTATCCTGCTTCCTCCCTCCTCTTCGTCCTCTGTTAAGACCTGGCAGGTGGCAACTGTTCTGTCACCTCTTGGCCGTTACCTCCCAGCCCCTCCTCCTTGCTCACTGTGCCTAATTCGACCACCTACTTTGTATACCCAGGTGCATACCAGTTTCGTTCTACCTCAGGGCCTTTGCACTGCTCCTTCCCTTTCCTGGAGAGTGTAACCCTCAGAAGCCCACATACATGGCTTCCTCACCTCCTCCAACTCTTTGCTCAGTGTCACCTCCTTAAGGACACCGACTTTGACTAACCTGGTTGCTCTTGTAGCCTCCCTGTCTCTCATATTCTACTATTCTTGCTTAAAATACATGATTAGCAGCTTCTAAGAGGACATAGTCTGTTGATTTGTCAGAATAATAATTGTTTATTTTCTGCCTCCTGCTACTAGAATCTGAGTTCCATGAGGGCAGGGGGGTTTGTATGTTTTCATCACTGATGTAGTCCAAACCCCTGGGCAGTACGTGACACGTGATAAGTGCTCAGTCAATATTTGTTGAATAGCTACACCTAGATTTTTTTTTTATTGTGTGGAATTGGGAAACAAAGTTGCTTCCAAAACTTTGTGTCTTTTTTTCACTTCTAAGAAACAATTTCCTTGCTTTGACATGTCAAGCCCATACAATTGAATATTCACTGAGAACAACAAACAATTACCCTAAGCCTTATGGGACAATGATGTGATTATGTTATGCAGCACAAAGAAAAGGCTTTGGGGACTGTGATGGAATCAATGAACAATATTATCATTTTTAAACATATAAATTGTTTTATATTACCTAAATGAATTATTTTAACAACCTTGTGAACAAAGCAGAATAAGGATTTCCTTTTGCTCTTGTTCGGACAAGGAGACAGACGCTGGAAGAGGTTAAGTGACTTTCTGATGGGGGGGACGTGGGCACTCACAGCAGAACGGACATTGCAGTGGTATTTTCCTTGTTCCTAGACCAGCGAAGTTTCCGGTGTGTGCACTTAACTCTTGCATTACAAACGTTAGAGCAAAATGTCTGAGAGAATTAAAATGCATCTATCTGATGATTCAATGCCGGTAGGGAAACAAAACTATTCTACAGTTTCACGTGGAATCCCAAGAGGCGCAAGTATCTCACCTTTGCCGAAATCCTGTACTCAGGGTAGTCCTGAATACGTGCATGGCAGCATTCAGAAAAGCATCTCCCCAACACCTTGAACTCACCTTGTGTCTCATGGTAAACCTTGGATTTTTTTTTTTTAATTTAAATTCAAGCTAGTTAACATACAGTGTAGTCTTGGCTTCAGGAATAGAACCCAGGGATTCATCTCTTACATATGACACCCATTCTCATCCTGAAAAATGCCCTCCTTAATGCCCATCACCCATCTAGCCCATCCCACCCCACCACTCCAGCAACCCTCAGTTTGTTCTCCTATTTAAGTGTCTCTTATGGCTTGCCTCCCTCTCTGTTTTTATCTTATTTTTCCTTCACTTCCCCTATGTTCACCTGTTGAGTTTCTCAAATTCCACATATGAGTGAAATCATATGATATTTGTCTTTCTCTGATTTATTTCACTTAGCATAATACCCTCTAGTTCTGTCCACGTTGTTGCAGGTGGCAAGCTTTCATTCTTTTTCATCACCAAGTACTATTCCATTGTATATACATATACACCACATCTTCTTTATCCATTCATCAGATGATGGACATTTGGGCTCTTTCTATAGTTTGGCGATTGTTGGTAGCACGGATATAAACATTGAGGTGCATGTGCCCCTTTGAATCAGCATTTTTGTATCCTTTGGATAAATTCCTAGTAGCACAATTTCTGGGTCATAGGGTAGTTCTATTTTTACTTTTTTTTTTAGGAACCTCCATAGTGTTTTCCAGAGCGGCTACACCAGTTTGCATTCCCACCAACAGTGCAAAAGGGTTCCCATTTCTCCTCATCCTCGCCAACATCTGTTGTTTCCTGAGTTGTTAATTATAGCCTTTCTGACAGCTATGAGCATTTGACAAAATACAGCATCTTAATAAAAACCCTCAATAATGTACGTATAGAAGGAACATGACTTAACACCATAAAAGCAATATATGAAACAGCCACAGCTAATATATCCTCACTGGGGAAAAACCGAGAGCTTTCCCCCTGAGATCAGGAACATGATAGGGATGTCCAGCCTCACCACTGTTGTTCACCATAATACTGGGAGTCCTAGCCTCAGCAATCAGAAATGAAAAGAAATAAAAGACATCCAAAGTGGCAAGGAATAAGTCCGTCCTCTTTCCAGATGACATGATACTCTACATGGAAATCCCAAAAGACTCCTCCCCAAAACTGCTGGAGTTAATACGTGAATTCAGCAAAGTCTCAGGACCATAAAATGAATGCACAGATAATGGTTGCATTTCTATACACCAATAATGAAGCAGCAGAGATACCAAGGAATCAATCCCGTTTACATTTGCACCAAAACCCATAAAATACCTAGAGATAAACCTAAGAGGTAAAAGATCTGTACACTGGAAACCATAGAAAGCTTATGAAAGAAATTGAATAAAATCCTTGAATTTTTTTTTTATTTTTGTTTTGTGTTGGGGGTGTTGCTCTTGAATGAACGCTACACTTGGTAAAATGTGGGTCTGGCATTTCTCCCTCCATCGATCAGCAGAATTGATTGGGTCCATCATTCTTTTATCACACCATTGATGGACAGAGGGATTGGGCTCATTATTGCTTCATAATAATGTCCATGAAAATGACTTAGACAAACTGAAATGATGGTCTCTCAGCGAATGACATCGGAGTTAACTAGACAGCCTTAAAAATGTTAATATTAAATATAACGGTAGTAACTGCTGACAGAGTGATGCCTTATTGTGCACAAGCCCCTGTGCTCTGTTTTTCACGTGTCGCATACCTGGTGTCATATTCCATACGGGCGTTTGAAGAGGAAGGCACAGCCCTTTCCTTCATGGGCCCAGCAATGTGAGGCATTGGGAATTTGCAGGCCTTAATAAGGAGGACTGTTGAGGTTTGAACCCAGATATGTATGACTCCAGATCCTGTCTCTTCACTACTAATCACAGTTAGAAAAGTACTTGATTTCCTTGATAATGGGATGCTGTGTCTATTTCTAGGTATCTATGTATCAACATTAAATGTAAGGGATTTGAACTCAGTCTGTGTTGCAACCCCAAGGATTGCTAATTTCTAAGGAAATGTTTGTGTTTTTTTCAAAGCTGTCCACACCATGGCGATTCTATTCCGTGAGTGAAATCTTAAATAACCTTTAATATAATTAGTGAGGAAAAGAGACAGTTTGTGACTCCATATAATTTATGTGCATAATAAAGACACCATTGACATTGAATTCCTTATGTTTTTTTCCTTTCTATTTTGCAGTTCCCAAAAATTGCTTGTTGAAGATTTTTTTCTTGTTGCGTATTACAGAAAATATTGCATCACTAACGCAATCAGATAATGTGAGGAAGGCGCATAGCTTTTTAATACGATTTCTGAATGAGGGGAATTGATCTTTGGGCCTAAACTTTGTCCTTTCAGTAGACAGCAGTGTGCAGAGATTTTTCTAGATTTTTCCGAATTTTTCTGGAATGTAAGACATTCTCTCTGCAAGATTCTACTCAGGCGTGGCCTTGATAACGTTTTTCTCTTGCTGAGGGTCTCTGGGATTGTAGTCAGACTCTCATTGTCAAAGCCAGTTGTGGGCTCTGCCTTTTGCTGAAGCCACATGTGTCTCAGGTGATAACTAATTCAAGACTCTATTGAGAGAGGTCTGAACTTTAATTAGTTCCTCCTTAGTTCCTATGCTGAGAAAAGGAAAATGTGTTCTGTGAACACTTAGGACTGTTAAGTGCTCTGAGGGAAAATAGATCCCAAAGTTAAATAATTTGGAGAAATGGTACATATGGTAGCCCTTTCCAGAAGATTCTTAAGGTGCTTTATCCTATTAGAGGTCTCAGTGCATTTGAGTGTGTCCTACATAGAGTTTTCCATATTATTGAGCAATGGATGTTTTTGTATGCAAGCGATGTAATATCCAGTGGAGCTACTGGTTATAACCGTAATATTGAAGTAGAAATGGGAGGCTGTACTAGTGAGCCTATTCTTAAGAGTATTCTTTTGGGCTATAAGACAGATGATATTGTAGTCAGTTAAGGATTGTCTAAGAGTTATGTCACCCATGCTTCTCAAATGTGATGGTCTAATGTGATGAATCATCTGGCCACCTTGCTATAGATTGATACCGTAGGTCTGTGGTGGGGCTCAGGTTTCTAAGAAGCTCTTAGAGGAGGGTAGACTGCCATAGACAACAGTCTGAAGGGCAAGAATATTTATTTGTTTGTTTGGTTGTTTATTTATTTGGAGAGCAAGAAGGGAAAGGGGGGAGAGAGAGAGAGAGAGAAAGAAAGAAAGAAAGAAAGAATATCTTAAGCAGGCTCCACGTCCAGCACAGAACCTGACTTGGGGCTCAATCTCATGACCCTAGGATCATGACCTGAACCGAAATCAAGAGTCAGGCACTTAAACGACTGAGCCACCCAGGTGGGCCTGAATAGCAAGAATTTAGACCGAGGCTCTCACCCTTAGCACCATTGGTATTTTGGACTGGATAATTCTTTGCTGTGCCTGATGGCCTGTGCATTCTAAGATGTCCAGTAGCATCACTGGCTTCTAACCACTTGGTGACTGCATGGCCAGGTAGCACCTCCTCACTCCAGTTTTGGCGACCAAAAATATCTCTAGACATTGCAAATGTCCCTTGCAGGCAGAATCACATTTTTTGAAAACCAGTGATTAAAATGGTTTATATTGAGACATTTTGTCACTTTGGTTTCTCAAGTATTCCTTCTCAGTTGTCATAGGTCAGAGAAAGACACTTTTTCTTTTTCTTATAAAGCAATAGGAGACTAGCCTTCCTTCAAAGTTGAGGCGGGGGGACGCCACAGTTCTGTTCAGTTACAGGGATAGCTGGTGTGCACTTGTCAGCTTTTTCCAGGGAGTATATTTATAATTTGATGGAACTCTCAAGAACCGGAGAATGTAATGAGCTCCAGACAACTTAGGGGCTTGTGCAGAGCTAAGAAGGAGAATTAAGGCACCCATTTTATTACTGGAATAGCAGTGATTTCTTAAACTAATGCTTGTGCTTCTGGCTAATTTTTTTTTTAAATGAAACCAAAATTAAGGCATAAAAACAATGAGCAAACATAAAGTAAAATACCTAAAATAAGTGTGGCTAGTTTTCTGAGGAGCTGAATTTTCTAGTGAGATAGCCACGGGCAGAATGTTTGGGAATGGATCACTCCCAGCATGCGCATTATAGCTCCACAGAGAAGAACGTTCTCTAGACAGGCCTGGACAAAGGCCATTAATCTCCCAGAGGGGCAGCTGGGAACAAGAAAACTGCACGCCCTCCTCTGGCTCAACTAATCTAACGTTCTGAGAATGTTTTAACACAACTTCATAAATCTGAAACTAACTCATTTGACCAAAAGAGAAAGAGAGAGTCTATTATCTTTTCTCATTAAAATCAAAGACTTTGGAGACCACTTCTTCACATTAGATTTTACATTTGTCTTGTTATAAGTTATTACTTTTCTTAAGCAGATGAAACTTATATCCAAGTTACGTTACCCTCTCTGGGCCCCCATGGTCCTATCTGTAAACTGGGGCTGTAGATTAGATATTTGTAGGTCTCTCTCAGTTTCAAGATAATGCATTGCAGTGATTCTATAATAGGTCTTGAGTAGAGGAAGCAGAAACCAAAGTGGGTCTGAAAACTGACTCATCGATAATAATTTTAAGAGCCATAAATATGTATGTATTACAAACAGTTATTATTTGGTGACTAGATTGCCTGGGTAGTTTGTAAGATAGATCATTTTTTTTATGTTAAAATATAAAAGGCATGATAATTTTCAAATTGAGGACTGGGATTCAGTGAGTTAGAAATAGATATTGCAGAATATTGTGTACGCACTAGCGTTCTGTTCAGTAACACTGTTCTAAGGCTAAAGAGGGAATTCTAGACCAAGATATTTTGATAAACAAATAAGCAATTCAAATAGGATTGCTTGTCACATAAAATTCTGCAGGAAAGGTAATTGGTAGTAAATTAAGTGCAAGATATTGATTTTCATATTCTCAAGATGAAAATATTTCTAGAGTTTGAGCAAAAGACAACGTCTCCATTACTTTGGTGCATCTATAGTCTTTTTTTTTCAAACGGGTTGTTAGCGAGATGTTCTTTTGATACATCTCTTTACTCAGGAATTATATGTTCTATTAAAATGGTTTATTGACAATAACTGTTTAATACACTTTTTGTCTGTTAGTTATTTAAATCTAACTCAGTGAGCATTGAGAAATAGAAAAAATTAACTAAATATTTTCCAAGGTCATGATTGCATTTCGACGGCGTTATTTCTCCTTTAAAAACTGTAGAGCCACTGAATGAAATGGCCATCTTACTATTCTGAAATTGCCACTTATTAAAATTTTTTTTAACATTTATTTATTTTTGAGACAGAGAGACAGAGCATGAACGGGGGAGGGTCAGAGAGAGAGGGAGACACAGAATCTGAAACAGGCTCCAGGCTCTGAGCGGTCAGCACAGAGCCCGACGCGGGGCTCGAACTCACATACCGCGAGATCGTGACCTGAGCCGAAGTCGGACGCTTAACCGACTGAGCCACCCAGGTGCCCCAAATTGCCACTTATTTAAGGTAGTAACTCCTTTTTTTCTGCTGGTTGCCCCTTTCCCCCCATGGCTTTCGGGATCATGATATTATTTACTCCTGGTACAATCCACCAGTACCTTGGAACCCAGAGAAATAAATTCTAAATGCAGAGAAGCCCATGTGAAGAATTGCCTCCACCTTCCAAATGGAAGGTCATTGCTTGATATTTATGTGGCCTCCGGTGCTCTTTCTTTCTGCTCCATTCAACACCAGCGTGCATGTCTTAAGCTTACTCTCTGCGCATATCGAGAAATCGATCTGTTCCAAATGCTTGCAGTCCAGCTGATTGCTGAGATGACACACGTTACAGTGTTTCAGAAGTGTCTTCCAGACTCGGCCATTGGACCTGATTTTCTTTGGTTAACAGTGTTCCACTTTATCGGGCAGTAGAGGTAGCTTGCCAAGTTGTACCCAAAGGTGGGAAATAATCAAGAGGGAGTAGAAATACTCACTGAAAGTTGACCACATGATCATAACAGCCTGATTTGGGTGCCTGTCTGTCATTGGTACAACTTTTTCCCACCCCAAGCCTATATTCTTTCTTTAGTGAAATGCTTATTTCTATGATTACTGAGGACTTCGTGTCTCTACTATAACCGGGATCTGGATTGATAGAGCAGAGAATCATACCCCTTCACAAAATTTATCCCAGAGTAGGAGGAAGAGGAAGACAAAGCTGGTGTTTTCTGTAGAGGGATTCTGGGGCAAGAATAGGTTTGAGATTAGCAGTGGTTACAGCTATAAAATCTTTCGTTTACGTCAGCTCCACGCCCAGCGTGGGACTTGAAATCGTGACCCTGAGATTAAGAGTTGCATGCTAGCCAGGGGCCCCAGCTGTAAAATATTCTATAGCCAGGTGATAAACAGTGTAATTGTGTGTGTGTGTGTGTGTGTGTGTGTGTGTGTGTGTGTGTGCGTGTGCGTGCTATTTAATTTCTATTGGAAGTATAATATACATGCTAAATAGACTATTTTCAAAGGTTTATATGTGGTGTCCATTTAAGAGGCAGGCTTTTCTTATTTTTCTCCCATCCTGTCTAAAACTCCAGTAAAGTGACAGCAGAGTCACGAATGAAGGGCATTCAGCTCCTAATGTTGGGAGGGCTCAGAACATGAGGCATTGAGCCCATTCCCAGAAGGCCATGACTTAGCGTGAGAACTTTGATCTGTGACATGAAGAACAGGAAAGAGAAACCCAGAGTCCATGCACAGGGGAGGTGGCTTGAGGAGCAGGGTGGGGTGGGGGCTGATTTTCTGGCAGCACCCAGAGGACCTTCAGTCCCAGGCAGCGTGTCCGCGAGGCCAGACTGACAGCGGTCCTGAAAACAAGTGGGTTACAAAAATAGCTGGTCTACATTATGAGATCCTATGAGGAATGCACGGGACTGATGTCCTACAGTACAGTCATAAAGACAAAACAATGATGATTACAAGTAAGATGTGCATGTCGAGTGTTGAAATGTGGCCAGACAGTTGTGGCAGTTCTGAGAAAGAATCTGGAGCAATTTGGAATGCCCTGGCAGTTAATAATAGAAAGGTCTCGTCCCTAACATGCCTTCGGAAATCGTGAATTTCTCTCCTTTCCAATCACATCTATCGCATAATGCTCCCATGAAGTGATTTCTGGAAATAATAAACAAAATTCCTGGTGAGATTTATTTCTCTTCTCCATATCCTACCTCCCTCAAGCTTCCCATTCCCTAGCTCCCCTTACCCTTAGGAGATGACCCTGCAACTCCAATTCCTCACCCTTCTGTCCAATCATTACCCTCTCAGCCATGGGGCCTTCTTTCTAAAGATACCATTTAACCACTTTACTCCCCCCCCACACACACACCTTTTTGTTCTATATTCTTATGAATCTTGCTTCATAACCTATTTTCCTTCTCAAAGTTTTAATTACGGTCTACCCTCTTCTCCACATTCTTTGCCTAAAAACACGCCCAAATCATTCCCTCCATTTTCAGTCTACAAAGGATAAAAAACCTTTGTGTATGTATTTTTTTTTCCTTTTCAAGCTATCCTCTCCTCACTATCATCACTGAATGTCTTGAAAGGATGCTGTGTACTCTTTGCCTCTAATTCCTCATTTCCCGTTGATCTTTTCACCTATTGGCTCTATCTCCTGCCCACAGATGACATTAACATTGCTCATAAGGCACATGATCACCGGGCTGCCGGAATCATAGCCTCTTTTTGTTTCTTAACTGTGGACCTATTGAAAGCACCTGATACCATGGGTTTCACACTTAGAAAACTGCCTTTCACCCTGCATGTTCCAGCGCCATTGTTCTTCTCTTTTTCCCAAGATTCTTCTCATTTCCATCAGTGGCTCATTTTCTTCCAGTTTTCCCTTAAATATTAAAATCCCCTATAATTCCACCCTGAACCCTCTTGTGACTTACCACATGCTTTCTGGGCCATTTCATCTTATGTTCAACTACCACCTACTTAAACAGTAAAATATTCAACTTTCCTGATCTGTGTTTCAAAATCCAGTGTGAGATTGCATAGGAACAGCATCCTGTTGAGAATGCAGATTCTCTTACATGAGATCTTCGCTTATCATCTCTCCTCCGTCCAGAAAAAGAGTTTGATAATGAACCACACACATAGTGCCTAGAATTGGGGCAGAGAAGAAACACAGGAGCTTATCTATGCCCTTTACATCACCTTGGACCTAAAGGGAAAGGTGGCTTCTGCTCTCCAAAGTCCTGA